>NC_090823.1:128819918-129020152 GCF_000390325.3 Nicotiana tomentosiformis
CCTACCAACCATTTTTTCTCTCTTTCTCACACATTTATATTCTTAAATATTTTCTTAGTTGTAGTTTAATAATTGGGTATTTTTTAATATTACATAAAAAATTGATAAAAAAATATTATTTGAGTAGTAAAATAGTTCAAATATAATATAAAAATATATTATCGTGGGGGTATATTTTTTCTCAATGTCAACTCTTTAAGCTGTCCATTTAATATTACTTTTTATTTTTGGTATTGGACATTATGGAGTGGTAACGTATTGCCAATACGGAGGATTCTGATAAAATTAATTTTATCAAACCTTCCTACATATTTTTAATAAGAATTTAATAGACAAATTTTATTAATTTTATAATAGTAAATATTAAAAATTAGCATAGAAGATATTGTAGTCCCAAAAATAAGTTATTGCAGTTTTGCCATTTCCCTATGAGTTCTCGCATTTAATATTTTTGGGTTATTTTGGTATATTAATATTGTAATTATGCTTTTAAAATAATATATTCTCTCTTTTTTCTAAATGGATTTGAATAATATAATACATTCTAAAATTAAATTAGTAATAGGACATTATGATACATTTTAAAATTTAATTAGTAACAGAAATTTTAAAAAGTATGTCCTAAAAGTAATAGGATTACATGACTAAATATATTTACTCGTTCAATTTTATATAAATTAGACAGCTAGAAAGTAATTATACTAATAGCATTCCTAAAGGTAATCATGCCGGATTCCTAACGTGTAGTATTATGTCCTAAAACTAATAGGATTATAAGGCTACTATCTAAAATTCCGGTTATGTCCTTTTATTGTGAGTTATTTGATACGTACGAGATCCAATAATTTATCGAGTAGGTCTCTGCTCTCGCTCCCCCCAACGGTCACAACCCAGCCCAAGCCCAACTGTGATGACCCAAAAGGTCATCTTATATTTGGCCCGGAAGGCTTATATGTTAAAAACTAATAAAAATAAGAATTTTTGCCTAAAAACTTTAGTTGAGTTGACTTCGGTCAACATTTTTGGTAAATGGGCACAGATCTGTATTTTGACAATCTTGGTGGGTTCGTATCAAAATATGGGACCTGGGCGTATGCCCGAAATCGAATTCGGAGGTTCCTAGCTCGAGTTATGAATTTCTGATGAAAATTAAAAGTCTGAAAATTTAATTGTTTTTAAGAAATGATTGATGTTTGGCATTGTTAGTACCGGGTCTGTATTTTGGTTTTTGAGCCAGATACAGGTTCATTATAATATTTAAGACTTGTCTGTGAAATTTGGTGAGAAACGGAGTTGATTTGACGTGATTGAGACGTCCAGTTGAGAAGATAGGAATTTTAAAATGTTCTTGAGAATTTCATTTGATTTAGTGCTAAATTCGTAGTTCTAGGTGTTATTTTGGCGATTTGATCGTGCGAGCAAGTTTGTATGATATTTTTAGACTTTTGTGCATGTTTGGTTTGGAGCCCCGAGGGATCGGGTGAGTTTCGGATAGGCCACGTGAAGTTTTGGACTTTGAAAATCTGGTATTTTGCTGCAGCAGGTGTTCTGGCATGTCCTTCTTCGCGTTCGCGAAGGTCCTCTCGCGAATGCGAAGAGTAAACTGATGAGGCAAGGATTTCTTCTTCGCGAACGCGAAGCGATGGGGCGTTACCCTTCACGAATGCGACAAGCCTATCGCGAACGCGTAGTGTTAGGCATTAGGGAGAGGGAGTCAGCCGTTCCTTCATCGCGAATGCGAGCAATGCCTCACGAACGCAAAGGCCAGTGAGGATTAACCATCGCGAACTAAGGCTTGGCAGCTAGTACCCTTCGAGAACGCGACAGTTCTCTCGCGAACGCGATGAACACTGTCGCCCAGCACTTAAAAGAATCCAAAAACGAGATTTTAGCCAAAACCTCATTTTTCTCAAAAACCAAATGGTGAGAGGCGATTTTTCAAGAGCCATTTCTTTCCCAAATTGTTGGTAAGTGATTCTAAACCATTTTCTTTCAATTACCCATTACATTTCTTGAATTTTCAACCTAAAATCTAGAGTTTTCATGATAGAATTAGGGGTTAGGGTAGAAACTAGGGATTCGGGAATTTGGGGATTTAGACCTCAATTTGAGGTCGGATTCCAAAACCAATTATATATTCGGGCTCGGAGATGAATGGATAAATGGATTTTGGTCTGAACCTAGGGTTTTGACCAAGCGGGCCCGGGGTCGATATTTCGACTTTTTGGAGTAAATTTTGGGAAATTTAATTTATGCAATATAATTGATTCCTTTAGCAATATTTGATATTATTGAGTCATTTTTGAATAGATACGAGTGGTTTGGAGGTGAATTCCAAAGGAAAAGCTGTGATTGAGAATTAAGTGGCCTTCGGAGCGAGGTAAGTGTTGTGTCTAACCCTGACTTGAGAAAATTAGGAGCTTTAGATTACTTGCTAAGTGAAATCCATGTGAGCGGCGTATATGTGAGGTGACGAGTACTTATGCGCCGCCAAATTACCTATTTTCCATGTTTCTCTGTTTTTCTTATATTGTCTCTTTCCTATGCCAAATTGCTACGTGTTATACTAGTGTTGTTCAATTTATCGTTCTTATCATGTTTACGAATTTTCTGGAGATAATTGAGTTTTTATTTCAAAGTTGAGATTGATATTATGGAACCAAATGTTGAAGTAAGGTTTGTACTTGTTAATCTATCTCCCTGTTATTATTTATGCATTGCATTATGGTAAGGGAGAGTGTTAGTGCATGAAGGGTGATGCCGTGCCATATTGTGAGTGTTAATGCACGAAGGGTGATGCCGTGCCATATTGTGAGTGTTAATGCACGAAGGATGATGCCGTGCCATATTGTGAGTGTTAATGCATGAAGGGTGATGCCGTGCCATATTGTGAGTGTTAATGCACGAAGGGTGATGCCGTGCCATGATATGAGAGTTAATGCACGAAGGGTGATGCCGTGCCGTTTCTATTAATTTAATAGTGAGATTGAGAGTAAAAGCACGAAGGGTGATGCCGTGCATTTTCCTTACTGTATTCACTATTCCTGTTGATTCATGGTATATTGACTGCTCCGGTGATCATTCTGTTGTAGTTCTTTATCTTGTATTCCCCTCAGTATGTTCCCCTCCCGACATTTCCTGTTTAGTTCTTCATCTCTGTTATTCATATATACACTGTTAAATTGTACAGGTTGATTTGTAGGTGTCTTGCCTTAGCCTCGTCACTACTTTATCGAGGTTAGGCTCGACACTTACCAGTACATGGGGTCGGTTGTACTGATACTGCACTCTGCACTTTCTGTGCAGATTTTGATATCGGCTCGGGTTGATCGAGATTTTGCTATTGGTCTGCTGTCCGGAGACTCAAGGTAGATCTGTCGGCGTTCACAGACCTTGAAGTCCCATCTATCTTTTCTGTTCTACTGTTTCTTTCATTCATACAGTTGTATTTCTTTCAAACTATTTCTTGTAGTAAATTCTAGAATGCTCATGAATTATAACTCTAGATCCGGGGGTAGTAATTAATATAGTTTTATAATATTCTGTACTTATTATATTTCATCTTAGTTAATTATTGTTATTTACTGAATGGAAATATGGAATTGGTTTAACGATTTTCTAACGTTGGCTTGCCTAGCAAGTAAAATGTTAGGCGCCATCATGGTCCCGTCGGTGGAAAATTTTGGGTCGTGACAGTTGGTATCAGAGCCCTAGGTTACATAGGTCTCACAAGTCACGAGCAAACTTAGTAGAGTCTGAAGGATCGGTACGGAGACGTCTGTATTTATCTCTCAGAGGCTGTGAAGTTTAGGAACAATATTACTTCTTTCATTCCTTATCGTGCGACATTGATTTTTCTTGAAACATATATCTTGTATTCCTTTGTATCCACTCGTGTATGACATTGCGCACTCAGTATCAGTTGTGCGTCGATGGTTTGTGATGCCACAAATGGACTACGAGGGAGCCATAGATGCTCAAACATTGCCTCAACATGTGGTTCCGACTGAAGATACAGACATATTAAGAGATCACCCAGTGAATCATGTGGGGGGTGAAACGAACCTTGACATCTCATTGATTTATACGAGTTGTGAAGGTTAATTTTGTGGATCATCGGATGTGGTGAACTATGACTTCGCGCCGAGTGGGGGAGTCCACTATCAATGAATGGATTACGAGTCATGTGTTATATGAGGTTTGGCCTGAAATGTATATATGTGGTACTGAAAGGTTCCCCAAAATTTACACATGTTTAAGGCCTGAGATTTTGTAGAGGATAAGGTTTGGACTTGCGGTATGTCTACCTCCTTAAGAATCCTATATTTTAGTACCAAAGGAGTTAGAGAAACAACATTAAATTTACATAAGGTCTACTCAATGTGGACGTCACGGTTGCGGATTTTGGGGTGCTTCGGAGGAAGTACAGTGGTTGACAAGATTCTAGACTATGTGGTTTGTGCCAAGATTTGTCTGTATGGAGCTCTACTTTTGTGATCGTTGTGTATAAATAGGGGTAAGGGTTACCCCAAATAAGAATCGAAGAGTATGTTAAGAAATGGGTCAGCTCAGCAATGTTGAGTCAGTATAACAAAAGAAGAAATTGGCCTTGGGAGAGATAATTCTCCACCGGTGTTCGTGGCAAGCCTATGAAGAGGGCAGACCAGCCAAAGAGCGAGTCCACAGACTCATTAAAGGACTCAATTATGATTTAAAAAATTATTGTACGACTTGGGAGCTACAGGCTGATACTTCATTTCCGCTAGTGGTAGAAATTGCCAAGATATTAGACCGTGCTCGGGGTGAGGAAAAAGGGAACTAAGGTGACCAAGACGTCTCGAGTTCCTGGAGGATTCAGTGGATTCTACTCTGCAAGTATAAATCATTATGACGAGAGCTCGGGCAGTCGGCCAGCCCAATTCGCACATCAGATTCTCGGGGTGCTCCAATAAGTCCTTTTAATGCACCACTGACATGAGTTTCCTTTAATGGTCATTCCAGTTATCTAACACAAACTCAGTATGAGTAGACAAACCCGCAAAGGGGTTGTTATGAATGTCGTGATACTAGGCACATCATGAGAAAATTGTCCCAAACTTGGGAGAGGCATATTTCATCATAGCACTCAGACTACGTGCCCCATTGCAGTTACTACACCACCCATACGACCAGTTAGGGGTGGAGGACAGGCCGGTAGAAGGCGTCCTAGAGGTGGAGACCTAGCCGTTGTTATATTTATTTTATGGTATGGTGGAGGTTGTTACACCAGATGGTGTCATTATGGGTACGACCTCGATTTAAAATAAAGGAATAATTTCCTTAACTTGATTCGGTTCTGAGTATTAAGACGAGTCCTCCTATTGTGCTCCACTTATGAGTGAGCTTCGTAATTCCATAATCTACTTATGTGTTTACTCCTGTTGGGAGATTCTATAGAGATAACTACGCCTATCATTCCATGTTGGTCACTAATAAGAGCTGTGAGGCTAAATGTGGCTTTCTGTTACTCATTTTGGTAAGTTTTGATGTAATTTACAGATAATTAATTACAAATTATGAATTATATGCCCTACCGGTGTGGGGTTCATTATGTGTTGTGATTTTGTGTAACCGAAATTATTTAAAAGGAGAAAATGGAAATTTTCGATTGGCACGATATGCATATTACTTGTGATTCAAAACTGAGGACTAGATCCTCGCATTTTAATATAAATTGATATGTTTAAACCGGGCTATGAGCCGCGGTGGAAGTTATATAAGGACGAGATCCTTGTGAGGAAAATTCTTGTGTTTAAGTTCTCCCTTGTGAAATTAAAGTTGTACTATAGCAATAATAGGAAGTCATGCCTGTTAGGCTTAATTCAAAATTCTTGTATGAAATTCTCTGTGCATACTTGCCAAATTTATGTTGTAATTATTGAGTTTTAACCTATGAGGTAGGTGTCCGCCCAGGTGGCGTTAAATGTTACTCGTTAATTCGGGTAATTAATTATGAGGTCTTTATGCCTCGCATCTCGTTATTAGTATTGTGAAGGGCTGCAACGAGATTCTTGTTAACATAAGGTTAATTGGCAATTCTGTAATTGATTATGAACAACTAATAAGAACAAATATTCGCTGTCAAGAATTGATGACTTATTTGATCAGCTTCAGGGTGCCAAGGTATTTTCGAAGATCGATTTGAGGTCTGGCTACCATCAGTTGAAGATTTGGGCATCTGATGTCCCTGAAACAGATTTTCGGACTCTATATGGGCATTACGAATTCCTAGTGATGTCATTTAGGTTGACATATTCCTCAGCAGCATTTATGGATTTGATGAATCGGGTGTTCAAGCCCTATTTGGATTCTTTTGTGGTTGTATTCATTGATGATATCTTGATTTACTCCAGTAGTCGAGAGAAGCATGAGCAGTATCTTCGGAGTATGCTTCATACTTTGAAGAATAATCAGTTATAAGCCAAATTTTCAAAATGTGAGTTTTAGTTAGACTCAATTGTCTTAATGGGGCATGTTGTATCGACAGAAGGAATAAAGGTGGATCCTAAGAAGATATAGGCTGTTCAAAATTGGCCTAGACCTACTTCGGTTACAGAGATCCGGAGTTTCCTGGGTTTAGCAGGTTACTATCGTCGGTTCATGGAAGGATTTTCATCTATAGCAAGCCCATTGACCAGTTTGGCCGAAAAGGGTGTCCCATTCAGATGGTCAGATGAGTGTGAGTTGAACTTTCAGAAGCTCAAGACTACTTTGACTACGGCGCCAGTGTCGGTATTACCCACAGGTTCAGGATCGTGTACGGTATATTGTGACGCATCTCACATTGGGCTTGGTGCAGTATTAACGCAAGATGGCAGGGTGATTGCATATGCGTCACGGCAGTTGAAAGTTCCTGAGAAGAATTATTTTGTTCATGACTTAAAATTGGCAGCCATTGTTCATGCGCTGAAGATTTGGAGGCATTTCCTCCACGGTGTCTCGTGTGAGGTATTTACCGATCATCGTAGCCTTCAATATCTGTTAAAACAAAAAGATATTAATATGAGGCAGAGAAGATGATTGGAGTAGTTGAAAGACTATGATATCACCATTTTGTATCACCCCAGAAAGGCCAATGTGGTGGCCGATGCTTTGAGTAGAGAGACTGTGAGTATGGGCAGTCTTGCGTATATTCCGGTTGGTGAGAGACTGTTAGCTGCAGATGTTCAGACTTTGGATAGTCAGTTCGTGAGGTTAGATGTTTCGGAACCCAGCCGGGTTCTAGCTTGCACAGTCGCTCGATCTTCTTTATATGAGCGTATTAGAGAGCGGCAATATGATGATCCTCATTTGCTTATCCTTAAGGACACGGTGCGGCACGATGATGCCAAACATGTTGTTGTGGGGGAAGATGGAGTTCTGTGAATGCAGGGTCGTATTTGTGTGCCTAATATTGACGGGCTTCGTAAATTAATCCTTGAAGAGGCACACAGTTTCAGGTATTCTATTCATCCAGGTACCGCCAAAATGTATCAAGATTTGCGGCAACATTATTGGTGGAGGAGAATGAAAAAGGATATAGTTGCATATGTAGCTCGGTGTCTAAATTGTCAGCAAGTTAAGTGGGAGCATCAGAGACCTGGTGGGTGGCTTCAGAAGTTAGAAATTCCTGAGTGGAAATGTGAGCGCATCACTATGGATTTTGTTGTTGGGCTCCCACGAACTCAGAGAAAATTTGACGCAGTTTGGGTCATTGTGGACAGGTTGACCAAGTCAGCACATTTCATTCCAGTGGCAGTTACCTATTCTTCAGAGAGGTTAGCTGAAATTTACATTCGTGAGATTGTCCGCCTTCACTGTATGCCTGTGTCTATTATTTTAGATCGAGGTACGCAGTTTACCTCACACTTCTGGAGGGCTGTACAATGTGAGTTAGGCACGCAGGTTAAGTTAAGTACAACATTTCATCCACAGTTAGTGCGTACCATTCAAATATTGGAAGATATGATTCGTGCTTGTGTTATAGACTTTGGAGCTTCTTGGGATCAATTCCCGCCATTTGCGGAGTTTGCTTATAATAATAGCTACCAGTCGAGTATTCAGATGGCTCCATATGAAGCATTATACGGGAGGTGATGTCGTTCGCCAGTTGGATGGTTTGAACCGAGAGAGGCTCGGTTGTTGGGTACCGATTTGGTACAGGATGCCTTGGATAAGGTCAAGGTTATCCAAGATCGGCTTCGCACATCTCAGTCTAGGAAAAAGAGTTACGCCGACCGTAAAGCTCGTGATATTGCATTCATGGTTGGAGAAAGAATATTGCTCCGGGTTTCACCTATGAAAGGTGTAATGAGGTTCCGAAAGAAGGGCAAGTTGAGCCCTAGGTATATCGGACCCTTTGAAATTCTTGAAAGGGTGGGTGAGGTAGCCTACAGGCTTGCATTACCACCTAGTTTATCAGCGGTTCATCCGGTGTTCCATGTGTCTATATATCATGGTGATCCATCTAATGTGTTAGATTTCAGCTCAGTCCAATTGGATAAAGATTTGACTTACGAGGAGGAGTCGGTGGCTATTCTAGCCCGGCAGGTCCGACAGTTGAGATCTAAGAGTTATCCTTCAGTTCGGGTGCAATGGAGAGTTCAATCATTTGAGACAGCTACCTGGGAATCCAAGTCGGACATGCAGAGTCAATATCCACATTTTCATCAGCTCAGGTACTTTTCTATGTCCGTTCGAGGACAAACGATTATTTTAGAGGTGGAGAATGTGATGACCCAAAAGGTCATCTTATATTTTAGTATTCTGCACTCTTAAGCCTTTAAAATCTCATTTCTACCTCCCTCGATTTGAGTGCGCAATTCGGGTATTGCCCCGGAAGGCTTATATGTTAAAAACTGATAAAAATAAGAATTTTTGCCTAAACACTTCAGTTGAATTGACTTCGGTCAACATTTTTGGTAAATGGGCCCGGATCCATGTTTTGATGATCCCAGTGGGTCCGTATCGAAATATGGGACCTGGGCGTATGCTTGGAATCAAATTCGGAGGTCCCTAGCTCGAGTTATGAATTTCTGATGAAAATTAAAAATCTGAAAATTTAATTATTTTAAAGAATTGATTGATGTTTGGCATTGTTAGTACCGGGTACGTATTTTGGTTCCTGAGCCCGGTACAGGTTCATTATAATATTTAAGACTTGTCAGTGAAATTTGGTGAGAAACGGAGTTGATTTTACATGATTTGGACGTCCAGTTGAGAAGATAGGAATTTTAAAATGTTCTTGAGAATTTCATTTGATTTGGTGCTAAATTCGTAGTTCTAGGTGTTATTTTGGCAATTCGATCATGCGAGCAAGTTCGTATGTTGTTTTTAGACTTGTGTGCATGTTTGGTTTGGAGCCCCGAGGGCTCGGGTAAGTTTAGGATAGGCCACATGATGTTTTGGACTATGAAAATCTAGTATTTTGTTGCAGCAGGTGTTCTGGCATGTCCTTCTTCGCGTTCGCGAAGGTCCTCTCGCGAACGCGAAGAGTAAACTAATGAGAAGGGATTTCTTCTTCGCGAATGCAAAGGTTTGGTCGCGAACGCGAAGTGATGGGGGCGTTACCCTTCGCGAACGTGACAAGCCCATCGCGAACGCATAGTGTTAGGCATTGGGGAGGGGGAGTCAGCCGTTCCTTCACCGCGAACACGAGCAATGCCTCGCGAACACGAAGGTCGGGGGGGGGGGGGAGGGATAACCATCGTGAACGCGAGCTGTGTCACGTGAATGCGCAGGCTTGGCAGCCAGTACCCTTCGCGAATGCGACAGTGCTCTCGCAAACGCGATGAACACTGTCGCCCAGCACTTAACAGAATCCAAAAACGGGATTTTAGCCAAAAACACATTTTTCTCAAAAACCAAACGGTGAGAGGCGATTTTTCAAGAGCCATTTCTTCTCCAAATTGTTGGTAAGTGATTCTAAACCATTTTCTTTCAATTACCCATTACATTTCTTGAATTTTCAACCTAAAATCTAGAGTTTTCATGGTAGAATTAGGGGTTAGGGTAGAAAGTAGTGATTTTCGGAATTTGGGGATTTAGACCTCAATTTGAGGTCGAATTCCAAAAACAAATTTATATTTGGGCTCGAGGATGAATGGGTAAATGGATTTTGGTCCGAACCTAGGGTTTTGACCAAGCGGGCCCGGGGACGATTTTTTGACTTTTTGGAGGAAAACTTGGGAAATTTAATTTATGCAATATAATTGATTCCTTTAGCAATATTTGATATTATTGAGTCATTTTTGAATAGATACGAATGGTTTGGAGGTGAATTCCAAAGGAAAAGCTGTGATTGAGAATTAAGTGGCCTTCAGAGCGAGGTAAGTGTTGTGTCTAACCCTGACTTGAGGGAATTAGGAACCTTAGATTACTTGCTAAGTGAAATCCATGTGAGCGGCGTATATGTGAGGTGTCGAGTACTTATGCGCCGCCAATTTACCTGTTTTCCATGTTTCTCTGTTTTCCTTATATTGCCTCTTTCCTATGCCAAATTGCTACGTGTTATACTAGTGTTGTTCAATTTATCGTTCTTATCATGTGATTTTCTGGTGATAATTGAGTTTTTATTTCAAAGTTGAGATTGATATTATGGAACCAAATGTTGAAGTAAGGTTTGTACTTGTTAATCTATCTCCCTGTTATTATTTATGCATTGCATTATGGTAAGGGAGAGTGTTAGTGCATGAAGGGTGATGCCGTGCCATATTGTGAGTGTTAATGCACGAAGGGTGATGCCGTGCCATATTGTGAGTGTTAATGCACGAAGGATGATGTCGTGCCATATTGTGAGTATTAATGCACGAAGGGTGATGCCGTGCCATATTGTGAGTGTTAATTCACGAAGGGTGATGCCGTGCCATGATATGAGAGTTAATGTACGAAGAGTGATGCCGTGCCGTTTCTATTAATTTTATGGTGAGATTGAGAGTAAAAGCACGAAGGGTGATGCCGTGCATTTTTCCTTACTGTATTCACTATTCCTGTTGATTCATGGTATATTGTAGGTTCCCTACCTTAGCCTCATCAGTATTTCGTCGAGGTTAGGCTCGACACTTACCAGTACATGGGGTCGATTGTACTGATACTGCACTCTGCACTTTCTGTGCAAATTTTGATACCGGCTCGGGTTGATCGAGATTTTGCTATTGGTCCACTGTCCAGTGACTCAATGTAGATTTGTCGGCGTTCACAGACCTTGAAATTCCATCTATCTTTTCTGTTCTACTGTTTCTTTCATTCAGACAATTGTATTTCTTTTAGTTTATTTCTTGTAGTAAATTCTTGTATTTCTTTATAGTATTTCGTACTTATTATATTTCATCTTAGTTAATTATTGTTATTTACTGAATGGAAATAAGGAATTGGTTTAACGATTTTCTAACGTTGGCTTGCCTAGCAAGTGAAATGTTAGGCGCCATCACGGTCCCGTCGTTGGGAAATTTCGGGTCGTGACACCGACGGTCACTAGCAGCCGGCGACCTCCCCATGCCAGTGACCACCACCAGCAGCTGGTAAGCACCTGTAACGAAATGTGGTTATGGGTATACGTATAATGTGTGTGTAGGCACTAAGTTTCTACAGCCGATTGACACTAAAGCGATGTGTTAATATGAAAATCAGGCCTTTTTGAATTTATCGGAGTGGAAGAAATTTGGTTTTAAAGTTTAATAAGTATGGATGAAAGAAATAATCCCAACTGAGATGGTATCATCGGATCCATGTTAAATTTGCAGTGATGTAGAATCACCCCCGAGTATGTGTGTAATAATACACTCAGTAATTTAATGTCCTCAGAATAATTCTTGACATGTTCGAGGACGAACGTATGTTTAAGAGGGGGAGAATGTAATGATCCGACTTGTCATTTTAAGAATTAACTTTTCGTTCAGCGACTCCAGGTCCCGAGCAGCTTTGTAATGTATATTATGACTTACGTGTGTGATCGAGATTGATTTTTGGAAGGTTAGGAATTTAAATTGAAAGAACAATTCTCATTTTTGAAGCTTAAATGAAAAGAGTTGATCGGAGTTTGACTTTTGAGAAAATGACTCTGGAATGGAATTTTGATAATTCCAATAGTTTCGTATGGTGATTTCAGATTTAGGAGTGTGTCCGGATATTTATTTTGAGGTCCTTAGCTAAATTAGGCTTGAAATGACAAAAACAGGAAGTTAAGTTTGGAAGTTTGACCGGGGAGTTGGCTTTTTGATATCGGGATCGAAATCTGATTCTGCAAATTGGAATAACTCTGTTATTCCATTTATGACTTATGTGCAAAATTTGAGGTCAATCAGACTTGATTTGATAGGTTTAGGGATCGAATGTGGAAGTTGGAATTTTTTAGTTTCATTAGGCTTGAATTAGGGTGTGAATCGTATTTTTAGCAAAGTTTGATGTGATTTGAGGCCTTGACAAAGTTTGTATGATGTTTTAGGACTTGTTGGTATATTTGGTTGGGGTCCCGGGGGCCTCGGGTGTGTTTCGGATGTGTTTCGGATCATTTTGGGCTACTTTAGCTGCTGATTTTCTGATGTGTGGTGTTGTTCTTCGCGTTTGCGAGGAGCCTCTCACGTTCGCGAAGAAGGATTTGGCTTCTGGGATTTTGTTCTTTGCGTTCGCGAAGAAGGAAATCTCTGTTGCACAGGTTTGACTTTGGAGTCTCGTATATCGCAATCTATAAGGAAATTGGAGATGATCCAAAAATGACAGTTGTAGCCCTTTGTGTCTAGTATTCTAAAAGGTAAACCATTTGTCATTTGAAGTTGCGTACAAAATGTTATGGTGGATGAATTATATCCTATCTAGGAAGAGTTTGGAAATCTCTGTTGCACATGGCTGAATTTGGAAGCTTATATCTCGCAATTTATAAGGAATTGGGAGATGAGCAACAAATGAGAGTTATAGTCCTTAGTGTCTAGTTTTCAGAATGTTAAACCATTTGTTATTTGGAGTTGTGTATAAAACGTTATGACCATTATACTAGAGTCTTTCTGGGAAGCATTTGGAGATCGCGGTTGAGGAATTAGTTCATCGCGAACGCGAGGGGTGGGCCGCGAACGCGAAGAACAAACCCCTGGGCAGCAGAATAAAGTCCAAATTCGTCTCATTCTTCCATTTTTTGACCAAGGAAGCTCAAGTGAGGCGATTGTTCGAGAGTTTTTCAAGGAAAACATTGGGGGTAAGAATTCCTAACTCGATTTTGGTTAAAATACATGAATCTATTGTTGTGAAATTAGTGAATTGGGTTGAAAATGATAGAAATTTTCTATACCTTAAATTGAGGATTTGGAGGTCGATTCGTTATCGGAATTTGATAAAATTGGTATGGTTGAACTCATATCGGAATGGATGTTCGGATTTCGTAAATATTCTGTTGGGTTCCGAGAGGCGGGCCCAGCGTTAACTTTTTAAAATAAAATTTTAAGTCGAAATTATATTATTCGGAATTATTTTTGATGAATTTTAATAAAGTTATACAATTAATTTGGATAGATTTGAGCTGTCCGGAGGTTAATTCTAGCAAGAAGGCTATTTTGGAATATCGGCCTAACTTCAAAAAGGTAAGTATCTTGCCTAACCTTGATTGGGGGAATTACCCCTTAGGCATTGAGTCTTATGTGAAAATTGTGTAATTGAAAATCATGTACTCGAGGTGACGAGTACGTACTTTGTTTATATGTTCAAATTACATTGGTTGAAATTCGTAAACGCCCGTATGTATTAAATTGGAAAATTGTTGGAACTTAGTAAATCCTTGATTTGTTATACTTCATTCCTTGTTTGTCGAGTTTGTATTTTGTATGAAAATTTGGTATGATTGCCACTTTGATTTTTATGTGAATTCCGTGTGTTTGTTGATTTGATATTCCTTAAAAATAATTACATTATGGATTTTTCAGCTACAAATAATTAATTAAATAAGTTTAAATTGAGGCGTTTATATATTCATCTAAATTTTTGGATTAAAGAAGGTATTGTCCTATGCTGAGTTATTTCCTTGTTGTTATTTTTGAGATTTTATATACATTGTGTTGAGCCGTGGGCTATCTATTGTAAAATTAATTGAACTTGTTGTACCTTTGGAAATGTTGTGGCCTACGGGCAATTTGTAAATATGAGTTAATGATGATGTGCTGTTGTGATAATATTCTGTGTGAATTGTTGTGTGATTTGGGTTACTCCTATGCGGCATATAAAGGTGGCATCCCATTGCTGATATTATGCGGACATAAGGGTGACATTTCATTATTGTTATGTGTGTTGGGATATTGTCTGGGTGGAGCGATAAGGGAGGCTATTAAACAGAGCAATAAGGGTGGCTATAGGAGCGATAAGTGTCACGACCCAAAATCCATTAACGACCGTGATGGCGCCGGACACCACTGTCAGGCAAGCCAAAAATAAATACTTAATTTGGTTCTCATTTTAATATTTTTGAATTCATATCTTCCTTTAATTAAGTAGTTAAAGATGGAATTCATAGTGTAAATAATAATATTCTTAACAATTTTAATACATATCAACCCATAATCACCCCAAAACTTGGTGTCACAAGTGCATGAGCATCAACTAGGAATGTAAAATAAAATATAACATCTGTCCGGAATACAAATTTGGACAGGAGAAATATAAATACTCTGAAGGAGACTCTGCCGGCTGCGGGTCGTAATATGGAATGCAGCTCACGTAAGTCCCCACATTCATACGCGCCTCTTCTCTCATAAGGCCACTAGTCGCATATGTACCTGCACAAAAATGTGTAGCAAATGTAGTATGAGTACTTAATCAACGTGTACTCAGTAAGTATCTAGCCTAACCCCGGAGGAGTAGTGACGAGGGGTCGACATCGACACTCACTAGTAGTCCAATAATATCAGGTACAGTAAAGAGGTAACTAAATATGAGGCCGAGTAAATAAATGAGATAAAATAGTATAAATCATGTGGTACAAATCCCCCTCTTTACGAGGAACTCAAGCTCTCCATTAGAAATTCCCTCCTAAACCGAAGCATATATATAGATATAATGGATCTCATTCGATAGATTGTCATCACTCAAATCGGGAAAACTCACAGTTACACTGGCTTCTTGCCCAATATTTCGCACGATTCCATGAGGATATGATTTAGGAAATGCCGAGGCGTACGTCCCGATCCAACATAAATATTTAAACTGTGCACTACTGAGGGTCAAACGGCACGAACCATAGATACATCTATTAAACTGCCGAGGTGAACAACCCACTCCCATGAGAGTGTGGTACATAAATCCTGCTGAGGCGATCAGCCCGATCCCATAAGAGTAAAATACATAATCCCGCCGAGGCGAATGACCCGATCCCATTAGAATAAGAAGCTTTGACGGGTCTTTGACCCCATTCACGAATAAACGTGTGAGTTGTAATTTCTTTAACAAAAACCTTTCAATGAAGTATATATATCACGGAAACACGCCGTAAGAGGAGTAAAGTTATTCGGTGGCTAATCATGAACTCGTGAAGTCTCTACAATAGCAAGTCTAGTCTCAAGTTGAAATGTAAAACAAAGGAATTTAATAGGTGAGAAAATTCTCAAATAGTGCAACTACATCATGATGTGAACCTAAGCCTACCCGGACAATAACATGAATGTAGCTACGTATGGGCTCTCGTCACCTCACGCTTGTGTAGCCCCCCATAACAAGTAGAACACATCGACATACAACACCTAGGGGTATTTTCCCCCTCACAGAGTTAGACAAGAGACTTACCTCATCTCAAAGCTTACTTTCCGGTACAAAATTGTGCTTTAAATCCTCAACTCGGTGCCAAACGATCGAAGCTAGTCAAATGTTGATGTGTGTTAAATTCAATACCACACACGGGGGAGGGGGGGGGTGTGGATTTGTGTGGTACCCAATTTTTTGCCTAAACTGATTATAGAAGGATTGGGTTCTTCTATGTGTTCCTTAACCTACTATTGCTGAAATAGTAAATGCGGAAAGTAAAGAACACAAGTATTTTACGTGGAAAACACCTCGCTCAAAAGGTGAAAAAACCACGACCTACTTTCCAGTAGGATTTTTCCGAACTCTTCCACTAAATCACTGAGCCAAAAACTGCAATTACAAAACACTTTTGTAAACCTAGGAATAACTTTAATCCCATTGTGGCAAACAGCCTTTAACTGTTGCGACAACTTCAAGTTAACTCTAACTTGAATACTCTGAGTACCTATTACAATTGCCTCTAGATAAAGCTGAAAGGTACAATATGAAAACACCTACTACAATTGAACTAGAATAAAAGACAGACACTTGGAGCTGGTTCTTCTATCTGGTTCATGTAGCTTTAGGTTTGCACACTTGAATCACACACGAATTGCTTGCAAAATGCCTTGCTATTTTGCTCTCAATTCATGTTTAACTTTTGCTTTGTGCATCCCTGTAGAATGAGAACATCCTGCGATTTATAGAGTTAGTAGAGTAGAAAATAACTAGAGTTCTAATGCTACTCTTCCTTGGTGGAAGAGTTCTAGTTGATCTCAACTTCTAACTCCTCCCTTATCTTAGATAGTGTTCTCTTTGTTTAAGGAATCCTTCTCCTTATCAATTATGCAACCTTTTCGATCAGGAGATATCAATTATACCAAGTTAAGCTTATCTCCTTCACGTGCATCCCACATGATCGAATCTGCCTGTGTTTATGCATACAAGGGATGGACCTGGTTTATGCTGAGCTTCCTTTGTCAATCTTCAAAACAAACCTTCACTTGGGCCGACAAATTCCCCCTTTTTGATGATGACAAAATCTGTACTTTTTTATAAGCTTAGGTCCTGTTTCAACTTAGATCAACATTAACACAATGTTAGAAGCATTTTTCCTTTTTATCACATATCATCAAGGACCAGGTACATTAGGTTATAAACATCACTGTTCAAAGTGTAAAGCACAACCGTTTTCCCCCTTAGGCATCATCGAAAAGTTGCATAAATAAGTAAGATAACCAGATTTTAAAACATACTCATGGCCACTGGGGCTACTTCAAATGCAATCATGGGTTAATCATCATAGATCAAGCTAAGAATTGTAACCTTCAAAGAAATATAAACAAACACTTAGAGCAAAAGACAGTGAATTTCATTGATGATTGATAAGATTCTACCACCAAGCATAAGAAGAAATAAAAATATTGGAAACATGAGCAAAAGAAACAAAATAATCCTGAACTGGGTCACTGGTTGATCTACACTAGGCTAGGAGGCTTAAGGCTGGGAAGAACTAGGTGCTTGGTTTTTGGCTTGGAGGAGTTTCAGCTTATTCTGAAGAATGCCATCATTCTTTCCCTTTTCTCTTGCCAGCTCAGTTCTGAGAGAATCTCTCTCAGTCTCCACCTCTACCAACCTCTTCTTCAGCCTTTCAATCTCAGCATCCTTAGCCCCACTTTCTTGCACTAAGGCTCGCACCTTGCTATTCACTGGTACCTTCTTGGATGGACCAAGTTCTTTAGGAGTGGCATGGACTTCATAGTCACAAGCAAGCAGCGTATTTGCCCCAAAATGATCCTTGCTTGTGCCAACCTCCCACTTTTTCATAGGTACATTGAAATGTACAAGCACATTTGTGAGAATGAAGCCGTAGGGAATGGCATGAGTCTTGGTGCCATTTATAACCCTATCAAGAAGATCGATTATAAATCTAGGCCAATTAATCTGCCTCCCACTATCCAAACGCTCCATGAGGACCAAGTCCATGAAGTTTTCAATGTGCCTCCTTTCCTGCCTTGGCAGAACACATTTGTTGACAAATTCAAATAACACTTTGTGGGGTGGCTTTATCTCACTCTTGTACACAACCTTGGGCTCAACTTCCTCCTCATTATCACTGAATTTTCTAGTAATGGCAAGGGTAGTAGGAAGATTTTCTAGGCTTGGCCACTTAAGCTTTGTATAGTCATTGTCTCCTCAGTAGGTACACCCAGAATAATCCCTAACTCCTTCACATCAAAGGAGACTTGCACTCCTTTCACTACACTGGTAACCCTTCCATCTTTCACCTCACCATTTTCCATAATCTCAACAATTTCATTCTTGGCCAACTTGCCATCCATCTGAAGGACCATGTCCTTCCAGCCTTGCAATTCCAACTTCTCCAAAAGCAACACCATTCCTTGCTCCTCCAAGTCCCTGAGGAGTCTACCCTTCAAAATTGTCCTCTTGCCAAACTTGTCCATCTTGTCTTTCTCAGTGTCAGAATCATCTTCTTCCCCTCCACTCCATTCCTTTTCTTCAACATTTTTCACTTGTTTTGACTTCCCAACAAACCTTGTTCTTTTTGCCAAGGTGGATGGTTCAACAGACTTTGACTCTGAAACAGACTTCTTAGTGGAAGTCTTGGCTTTCTTGGCTTTGGGAGTCATAACCTCCACTTCTTCAGTGTCTTATTCATCTCGAAGGATCAGGTCCATCTCATCAATATCAACAGCCTTAACATGCTCATCCATCTTCTTCTTTCCCTTAGCAATTGCTTTTCTTCTACTTTCTTCTAAGGCTTTCTGCAGTTTTGTCTCATTATGCTTTAGCTGACTTCTTGTAGCTCTTCCTCTTGTGGGAGGAATTTCAACAGTAACAGAAGGGGCAGCCTTCTTTTTCTTGTTTGCCCTAGCAGTGCCAGGGGTTTTAGCCTTTGAACTTCCTTTCTTCTTTGCATTATAGCTCTCACTCACTTTCTTCAGTAGGTCTGCGAGGGCTTCCTCTACAGATGAACCAGGTTCATCTCTATTTTTCCCAAGTTGAACAAGCCCTTCAGCAGCTTTGCCAGACCCACTTCCCCATGTTTTCTGTACACTCTTGTCTACTCCACCAGACTTCTCTTCCCAAACAACCATTGTACCTGTGTCTTTGGTTAAACTTAGAGGAGTGGGTGAAAGATCAACCACTCTTTTACCCTTTCCCCTAACATCACTCCTAACTCTCTTGATCTATTTTTCTTTTCCCTTTTTATTTTTACCACCAACTTCTGCAGGCTCAGTAGTTTCAACACTTACTATAGACCCTACTAGCGCAAACCTATTCTCCAAATTTGTATCAACTTCAGAAATTGTTTCAGGAGTAATTTTAGGGCCAGAAGATACCTGTTCAGTTTCAGAAGAAACCGTTTCTTCCCCCTCAGTAGAAGATTTAAATGAGTCTTCAGATTTTTGAGGTTCCTGGACCAGGCTATCCTTCAATTGTTTATCTAATTTCTTGGATAATGCGCTCCCTATCACAGTTTTGCGAGCAAGCATCTTAGTTTTTCCTTTCATAGATAGAGATGTGGCTGAAGGTGTGGTAGATGGTGTGGGTGTGATTTCCTTGGGTGGGGATGAAGGGTTTTTAGGAGTGTTGGCCATTTTTGTGCTTGGTTATGGAAGAAAAGAAAAGTAGATTGTGTTTGGAAGATTAGAGAAGATGAATCGAGTTTGACGGCTTGAAAAAGTAATGGAGTGAAGAAAGCAATAATGTTGATCAATATAAATAGGTAATTAATGGGTAACGACAAATTTTTAGACTTTTAGAAATCTAATCAAAATTGAACAAACATTGGAGTCTATCCCCAGAATTTAGGAAATTCAATTTGGTTAGGAGTATTTTGAACGGAACTGGTTCACTTGTAACGGATAAGTCCAAAAGAGTTTGGACTTAAGTAGGACTCTGCTCATGATCCAAATATTCTTATTTCAAATTATGCAGAGTGTAGAAAACATACCGAGTGATCTTGATGACCCATGTTCTTCACTGAGAATTCTCTTGTGTAAGTGTAAATTTGCCCAAATAGAGAAAATATCATTAGAGATTAATGAGTCATTTTAGCACATGGCACAAGAGTATACTATTGAAAGTATAAGATTGAGCAAAATTTAATCTAATTATATACACAATTTATAGATTTTCTAACCAAAATTCTTTTTCATTTTTTTTGTGTGAATTTTGAACTGGTCTTTTTAGGTGATCTTAATCATCGCTAATTCTAACTTGTTCTTTTCAAAGTGATCTCTACTTAGGGTTTTTGTGAAGATGTCAGCTATTTGCTTGTCAGTAGCACAAAGCTCCACAATTATCAAACCCTTTTCATAGTTATCCCTCAAAAAGTGATGCCTAACATCTATGTGATTAGTTCTCTTGTGATGAACCGGGTTCTTGGTCATACTAATTGCACTAGTGTTATCAACAAAAATGGGGATACAACCAACATCAATTCCAAAGTTCATTAATTGATGTTTGATCCACAACAATTGAGCACTACATGAAGCAGCAACAATATACTCAGCTTCAGCAGTAGATAAGGCCACTGAATTTTGCTTTTTGGTAGCCCAAGACACAAGACATGATCCAAGAAAGTGTGCCATACCTGAGGTGCTCTTTCTATCCACTAGAAAACCTGCATAATCAGTATCAGCATATCCCACTAGATTGAAATTACTACCTTTTGGATACCATAGACATAGATCAGTGGTGCCTTTTAGATATCTCAAAATTCTCTTGAGAGTAGTCAAGTGAGACTCCTTTGGATTTGCCTGAAATCTTGTACAAAGGCCTACACTGAAAACAATGTCAGGTCTACTAGCAGTGAGATACAAAAATGAGCCAATCATTCCCCTATACAACTTCTGATCAACAGATGAACCAGGTTCATCTAAATCCAACTTTGTAGCTGTTGCATAGGAGTGTCAATTTCTTTGGAATATTCCATTTTAAACCTTTTAAGCAACTCTTTTACATACTTCTGCTGATGGATCATAGTTCCAATTGAATTTTGTTTAATTTGTAAGCCTAAAAAGAAATTAAGCTCACCCATCATGCTCATTTCAAATTCACTCCCCATTAGTTTAGCAAATCCTTTACTTAACTTATCAGTAGTTCCTCCAAAGATTATATCATCAACATATATCTGAACTACTAAGAGATCTATACCTTTTTCTTTCAAGAACAAAGTATTGTCAATTTTACCTCTCTTGTAGTCATGATCAAGCAAAAACTTTGATAATCTTTCATACCATGCTCTTGGAGCTTGCTTGAGCCCATAAAGTGCTTTGTCAAGTTTGTACACAAGATCGGGACTTTCCTTGCTTTCAACCCCTGGAGGTTGCTTGACAAACGCTTTTTCCTTTAGATAGCCATTGAGGAAGGCACTCTTGACATCAATCTGGTGAAGGGTGAATTCCATGTAAGAAGCAAAGGCTATAAGGAGTCTTATTGTTTCCAACCTTGCAATTGGAGCAAAGGTTTCATCATAGTCTATGCCCTCCTCTTGGCTATATCCTTGAACCATCAATCTTGCCTTGTTCCTTGTAACTGTTCCATCTTCATCAAGTTTGTTTCTGAAGAACCATTTTGTGCCAATTACTAATCTGTCCTTGGGTCTTGGTACTAGATGCCAAACTTGACTCCTTTTAAATTGGTTGAGTTCATCTTGCTTTGCATTTACCCAGTATGCATCCTGCAAAGCATCAACAACATTTTTAGGTTCAATAAGAGATAAGAAGGCATCAAAAGCACAAAGATTTTCTAATGAAGATCTGGTTTTGATTCCAGAGGTTGGATCAGTGATTATGTTCTCAATGGGATGAGAACTTTGATACTCGTAAGATTTTACAACCAACCGGTTTCCCCTTGATGTTCCTTCAATGCTTTGTTGCTGTGGAACAGGTTTATGGACAGGTTCCCTTGAGGTTTGAGAACATTTCCTCTTTGTTCTATTCCCCCTGTCATGTTGCTCTGGGTGAAAGAACCTGTTTCATCACTTGTTCCTTTCTCTAGTGCAACTTCAGTCTAGGCTGTCATTTCATTTGAGTTTCTTACCAGCCCAATTGCTTCATCATCATGTTCTCGCCTCTCAGAAAGAATGTTAGTTTCATCAAAATCACATGAACACTTTCTTCTACACACATAGTTCTTTTGTTATAGACTTTATAAGCTTTGCTATGTGAAGAATATCCCAAGAATACTCCTTTATCACTTCTGGGATCAAACTTACCTAGGGAGTCTTTACCATTATTGTGCACAAAGAACTTGCATCCAAATGCCCTAAGATGGGATATGTTTGGTTTTCTCCTTTTAAGTAACTCATAGGGAGTCTTCTCTACAAGATGTCTAGTCATGCACCTATTTATGATGTAGCATGCAGTATTTACAGCTTCTGCCCACAAGCTATGGGGCAGTTTACTAGAAAGAAGCATAATCTTAGCCATGTCTTCAAGTGTCCTATTCTTTCTTTCAACTACTCCATTTTGTTGTGGAGTCCTAGGAGCAGAAAAATTATGATCTATGCCATGCTCATCACAAAATTCAGCAAATTTAGCATTTTCAAATTCAGTGCCATGATCAGACCTAATTGATGCAAGTTGATTACCTAGTTGTTTCTGAGTTTTTCTAACAAAAGAAGTCAACTTGTCAAATGCTTCATCTTTAGATGTTATAAACAATGTCCAAGTAAACCTAGAGTAATCATCAACAAGCACCATCATATTTCTTTTACCACCTCTGCTTAATGTTTTCATTGGACCACAGTGATCCATATGGACCAGTTCCATCATCCTGGTGGTGCTTACCACTTTCTTGCATTTAAAAGAGGATCTTACCTACTTCCCCATTGCACAAGCCTCACAAACTTTGTCTTCCTTGAACTTGATGTTAGGAAACCCTATCACCAGGTCCTTGGAAACTAATTTGTTGAGTTGACTCAGACTTGCATGTCCAAGTCTCTTGTGCCAAAGGAGGGGATCATTTTCCAACACACTTAAGCAAGTGAGTTCATTTTCTGAAAGTGTGAAAAGATCTACAATATATATATATTGTTCACTCTTTTTCCCTGTAAAATAATCTTATCAGTGGTAAGATTAATCACAAAACATTTAGTAGAGGTGAATGTTACCAAGTTACCTCTATCACACAGTTGTGATACACTGATTAGACTGTATTTTAAGCCATCTATCAAGTAGACATTCTCAATAGAGTGAGAATCAGTCTTACATACCTTTCCAACCCCAATGATCTCACCTTTCTTCCCATTTCCAAAGGAGACATTACATCCTTTGAGGTCCTCAAGTGAAAGGAACTGGTTCTTGCTTCCTGTCATGTGCTTTGAGCAGCCACTATCCATTTACCATATTTGGCTACTCCCCTTCACTTTGACCTCAGATTCCTCATCAGATTCTCCAGTAGCCATAAGTGCTTGTTCATCTCCATCTTCATCATCTGAGTTGTCATTTGAGCTTTCTCCCCAAGCATCAACCATTGCCTTTGTTGATCCTTTGTTCTTCTTGGATTGAACCTGTTCCTTCTTCCTATTTCTTCATTCAACTCTTTCCTTCTTTCATTCAATTTCCCATTAAGGGCTGTTATTGATGTGGTGATCAGTCTTACCACACTTGTAGCATCCCTCATTGGTTTGCCTTTCAGGAGCCTTTAGTTTGCTATAGCTTCCACTTCTTGAAGGACCCTTTCCTCTCTTTAGGTACTTCTTGAAGTCCTTTGTGATCATAGCCATTTCATCATCTTCTTGATCAGAACCTTCAGTGATTCTGAGTGCCAGGATCCTTTCCTTCTTGGGTACATCCATCTTCATGGTTTGCCTTCTAAGTTCATAAGCATTGAGATTTCCAATTAGCTCATCCAACTTAAGAGTGGCAATGTTCTTTGATTCCTGAATGGCAGTGATTTTGCTCTCCCAACTAACTAGCAGAACTCTTGTCAAAATATTTTCAACTCTGTCTTCTTCAGAAATAATCCTTCCAAGAGACTTAAGTTCACTTATCAGTGTGGTGAACCTTGTATATATCTCTTGGATGGTTTCCCCTTCCATCATGATGAAATTCTCATATATAGAATATAGTAGTGTTCCTCTGGACCCCTTCACTTGAGGTGTTCCTTCATGGGCCACTTGCAAAGTGTCCCAGTTTCCTTAGCAGTGGTACAACTTTGGATTCTACTGTACTCATCTGGACCGAATCCACAAACAAGCCATTTCTTAGCTTTAGCATTCTTCTCCCATTTTCTCAAGTCGTCAGCAGTGCAGTCAGTTCTTATCTTTGCCACCTCTTATCCTTCGACATTTATCTTCGTGGTAGCCAGTGGGCCATCTGTGGCAATATCCCATAGCTCATAGTCTTCTCCTGTTATGTGATCTCTCATCCTGTTTGTCCACCAAGAGTAATACTGGCCGTTGAAAAGTGGTGGCCTAGCAGTGGATTGCCCTTCCCAGTTTCCAGTTGGTGCATTCATCTTGATCTTCTCCTAAGGTGTTAGCCTCTTCAAGGATAACATGCTCTGATACCAATTGATGTTTTTAACTTCAATACCACACAGGGGGGGGGGGTGATTTGTGTGGTACCCAACTTTTTTCCTAAACTGATTATAGAAGGACCAGGTTCTTCTATGTGTTCCTTAACCTACTATTGCTGAAACAGTAAATGCGGAAAATAAAGAACACAAGTATTTTACGTGGAAAACACCTGGATCAAAAGGTGAAAAACCCACGACCTATTTTCCAGTAGGATTTTCCCAAACTCTTCCACTAAATGACTGAGCCAAAAACTGCATTTACAAAACACTTTTGTAAACCTAGGATTAACTCTAATCCCGTTGTGGCAAACAACCTCTAACTGTTGCGACAACTTCAAGTTAACTCTAACGTGAATACTCTGAGTATCTATTACAATTGCCTCTAGATAAAGCTGAAAGGTACAATATGAAAACACCTATTACAATTGAACTAGAATAAAAGACAAACACTTGGAGCTGGTTCTTCTATCTGGTTCATATAGCTTCAGGTTTGCACACTTGAATCACACACGAATTGCTTGCAAAATGCCTTGCTATTTTTCTCTCAATTCACGTTTAACTTCTGCTTTTGTGCATCCCTATAGAATGAGAACATCCTTCGATTTATAGAGTTAGTAGAGTAGAAAATAACTAGAGTTCTAATGCTACTCTTCCTTGGTGGAAGAGTTCTAGTTGATCTCAACTTCTAACTCCTCTCTTATCTTTGATAGTGTTCTCTTTGATTAAGGAGTCCTTCTCCTTATCAATTATTCAACCTTTTCGATCAGGAGATATCAATTATACCAAGTTAAGCTTATCTCATTCACGTGCATCCCACATGCTCGAATCTGCCCGTGTCTATGCACATAAGGGATGGACCTGGTTCATGCCTGAGCTTCCTTTGTCAATCTTCAAAACAAACCCTCACTTGGGCCAACAAATGTTATATAAAAAAGTCAATACATGCTCAAGAGTTCACATCTTAGCTATTAAAATGATTTTCCAACCCAAATGATAGAATTCCTAAAATTTACCCCCGGGCCCACGTGCCCGGATTCCGAAACTTTTCGAAGATAACCACTACCCATAACTTTATGAACTCAAATATATGATTTGTTCTTGATTCCATGCCCTAATTCGCGGTCAAAATTCAAAATACAAATTTCTAGGTATTCTACCAAAATCCCAAATTTTCACTAATTTTCCATGTTAAAATCTATATATAATCCAAGTATTTAACTTGCAATAGGTGGGAATCACTTACCTTGACATAGATGATGAAAATCTCCTCTTCCAAAAGCTCCTAAAATCGCCCAACCAAGAGAGAAATGAGTGAAATGGGCTAAATCCCGCTTTTTAAAACATTCTGCCAAGCACAGTCGCCCCTTCTTCGCGTTCGCGATGCCTTCAGGCCCTACTGCTTCACGTTCGCGGTTGAAGCTTCGCATTCGCGAAGGCTAAATGACTCCAGGCCCCCACTCTCTCTCTCTCTCTTCTTCGTGTTCGCGTAGCCTTGGCCTCGTTCACGAAGGCCTTCCCAGCTACTGCTTCGCGTTCGCGTCCACTGCCTCGCATTTGCGAAGGACAAATCCTAGCAGCCTTAAAATTCCTCTTCAATAATGCGGGACTCCCTTCACGTTCGCAAAGAAGGAAACCAGATACCAGCAACAGCTGTTCCAAAACAGCTCAAATTGATCCGAAACCACCCCGAAACACACCCGAAGTCCTCGGGACCCCGTCCAATCACACCAACCAGTCCCATAACATAACACAGACCTACTCGATGCCTCAAATCACATCAAACATCACCAAATCATGAATCACACCCCAATTCAAGCTTAATGAACTTTGAAACTTCAAACTTCTACAATTGATGCCGAAACCTATCAAATCACGTCCGATTGACCTCAAATTATGCACTCCAGTCATAATTGACATCACGGACCTACTCCCACTTCCGGAATCGGAATCCGACTCCGATATCAAAAAGTCCACCCCGGTCAAACTTCTCAGAAACCTTCAAATTCCTAATTTTCGCCAAATGACCCCGAAATGACCTACGGACCTCCAAATCCTCTTCCGGACGTGCTCCCAATACCAGAATTATCATACGGAGATATTTCGAGACTCGAAATCTCAAATGGACATCGATAACATTGAAATAGACCTCAACCCAATTTTATTAAATTCTTCCAAATGCCAACTTTCCACAATAGGCGCTGAAACGCTCCCGGGTCATCAAAAACCCGATCCGAACATACGCCCAAGTCCAAAATCATCATACGAACCTGTTGGAACCTTCAAATACCAATTACGAGGTCGTTTACTAAAAACAATCACACTTTAGTCAATTCCTCTAACTTATGGCTTCCAAAATTAGAATTTTCTTTCCAAATCAACTCCAAACTTTCCGAAATTAAATTCCGACCACGCGTACAAGTTATTATACCTGAAGTGAAGCTACTCAATGCCTCAAACCGCCGAAAGACGCGCTAAAACGCAAAACGACCGGTCGGTTCATTACACTCTCTCCCACCTAAACATACGTTCGTCCTCGAACGTGCTAAGAACTACTCTAGAGTTGTCCGAAATCACTATTCAACAACTCATGCACCTATCCGTGCCACCATAACCCAGTTGGGCATATTAGCTCGAGTCAATCTGAAGATATACCTTTTGTTTAGTCAAATAAGTCTTAGTGCCAAATTCCAACATCCGGTATTCTCCACCCGGCCTGTTTGCAACATACGAACACTATATCAATCACTACACACTGCACCAAACATGATTTTATACCTTTACTGAATTCTTACCATGCATCGCGTAACTCGTTTGCCCAAGGCAATCTTTCCAAAGCACAACAGCTAAAATTTCCACTGACCGAAGCATGTAGTGTACCTCATGACCAATTAAGCCTTGCTTTCACTCTCACAACACTTCCACGACAAAGAAGATGTGTAGAACGCATAACCACCTGCCGAATCATAATTTATGGAGTCTCTCCTCCCGACAAGAACCCTTACCTCATTTTGGACTGAATAACAATATTTACTCTTTAATATGCTTCATATAAATCTGATCGCACTGATCCCAGATCCAATAATCTCGTCTCACCCAGTACAAGATGCTCAGGCAATAAGCCACCTCAGACGCTGCCAAAAGTCTCATATGATGCCACAATGTACTAACAAGCTACAAGCTCGAATATGATACATAAGGAAACGAACTCTGGAAAGATCTACTCAACCCATGCAACTAATTTAAAAAACCGAAAAGATGTTATGAACCTTTCTCAGGAAACGAGAAGCAAACACACAATAATAGATATGGGAAACTGTACTCAATATCATACTGTTGCGGCGTGTAACCTGATCCATACATGATACAGTTGCGACGTGCAACCCGATCCAACCATGATACCCGTGGCGACATGCCGCCCGATCCACACATAATAATCTAAAGAAAACACACATCGAGCCGTAACGCTTATACTCATGAAATGCCCGAATATCAACGATAAGCACGCCAAGTGCATAATACAAATCATGGGGAGACGGGTAGCGTCACGCGCTATAAAACTTAAGAATAACTAAGGTGCGATACATGATATGCATCTCGAGAGCCATCCTGCTCACATAACACCACAAACTACACGAGACCTCAATACGAGTGCGAATAATCAAACCGCCACATAACCCACATGGCACAATAGAGACTACACGGAAGGGCCGACAATAGAAATATCATCCAAGGTCCGAAGACCCCTCCGAAAACAACGCTATGCTGAAATGAACACATCCGACCTGATATTGAGCCCACATTCACATTTAGATCCATCCACAGACCTCAAGCCAATTCTGATCGTACCACACTGGGCTACTACCCTGCAAGGACCAACAATGACCTATTCACGACACATAAGAATAGCCGGCAAATTCGAAACGAACTCACATAGTCCACTACCTAAGGAATAGAATGCCTCTCAGGCATAAACTCTTGCACTTGCGATATTACCATGACCTCCATATTCGGTCTCAATCTTTAACAATCAAGTGACTGACATGTCACACTTATACAAATCTCCCTGTGGGGCATGCTCCCACGACCATTGCGCTCAGTTAGCAAGGTCTGCACATCCATACCACCAGGCGTTCTAATTCTGTAGAGTGAGTTAAAAATCTGCAAGTCAATACACAAAGCCTCTTCCATATGACATCGATCTCAGGTGACGCTAAAGACAATACCAGCTTACTCTAAACATCTGAATTCTTCCCTGCTCATCTGAGCTCTTGACATTCTTGTCGACATCAACTGCAACCTTGATCCTCAACTTCCAATTTATTCTCAACTTGCCTTAGGAACAATAATAGTTCCATTCATTAACGTAACGAAACCCAACAACACTCCTCCCGAGTGACCCAATCCACGAGACCACATCATCTCAATACCCATAAACTGTCTCATATTCTCCTTAAGCACTCAATAGCATAGCCAACTGGTACACCCGTTCTGCAAGACCTTCCGTGAATCCGGAGCTACTTATTCTCTTCCTCCAATACTGCATCGCATACCCAATGGTAACATAGAACATTCCAAGTCCTTAGGCACTATACTCAAATTCTTGAACCCACCAGGACCGCTGTTGAGAGTCACCCACTCTGTCTTGGTCCTGAGTATAAGCCAAACTCTAGCGCTCTTCCAGCACGTGAACATCCTATCAAAGAAGCACCCAACTGAATTCTTTTCCCTTATACATTACTTCCATCAGAAGCTGAAACTTTGAGTCTTCTCAAAACTGAACATGAACCGATAAGGCCCAAGTATAGCACACATTCCTCTAATCCTTTGCTCAAATTACCATTGATGTTTTCTTTCCTTAATCGTAATAACCCACCAATATGCCGATAACCAGAAATCTCACAAGTAGACAACCATGCAATCCAATCGTAGACGGTGGGGCTCTCCCACTTAGCTTGAAGCTACAATTACATAACCCCAGAACCCACCAATATTCCTCCTTCCTCATGGATATTTTGTGAGGTTAAACATGCCAATTTTCTCGAAATCCTCCCGTTAAACATTTCGTGAACATTTTGAATCACTGGCCACATTAACATATTCGACCTCTTACTGGATATCCAGTAGAATTCTTCATAGAAGTTCCGTCAATACCACGAAATCAGTAAACCATCCTGAGCCCATGCTCATTCACCAGCCGTACAAGTCTGTTCACTCCCCATTGACATCAACTAAAGGTGCAATAATACATATCAAATCCGAAGTAATGTTGCATCCCTCTTATTATCAAGCAACTCCTTTCTGTCATATCCAACCTTCCTCAATATAGCAGCCAAAGCGTGTAGTTATCCTACCACAGAACTCATATGATACTCTGCCACTCTCCCACTTTGGTCAAACCCTCTCCTTTAAGCAACTACTCGACTTATGTTTTCTTACACTTAACCTTCTAGAAGTTTAACCACCGCAAGACACCTCCCACGTGTCCTTCCTCATCCTTCGCTGTCAGTTGTTGCCTTAAATAGAAATTCATCTCTGTAGCACTTGAATTAACAGATCGTCGCACACTCTAAACCTCCCCGAAGATCATCTTCCTTGAGCCATCAACATTAGGATCACCGATTCTATCCTGAACCACAACACACTGCGACCCCTGACAGCCGTTTCCCCAGCACCATTCACAATACCCTACCCTGAAGACGAATTGAAGAAAACCATAACACCAGTGAACTTAACACATTCAATCAAGGACGACGACACCACATCACAGATGAAAATTCCGCCACGCTCAAAATACCAAGTTTCGTTACTCCATCAACCCAAACACTCATAGTCCGATTGCCTTTCCTCCGCTGGAAATAAAAAATAGAGCCTCTGAATCATGCGCTGAGAAAAACCCTCATTTCAAGTCATTCACTGCCTCGACACATAAACAAGCACCCTACCATTACACCAATATGGTGCGATAACAATGCACGAATTGTCATAACAATCACTACCAAATCTCAAAACCATAGGAAATACTGATGCTGAGTTGAAACGACTACAGCCTTCCGCAAGGAGACGGTAATAGCCCAATCAAATACGCAGGCAGAAACATCCTGCACCATCTCTGTAGTACCATGACAATTCCTCGATTCCCAATCTATAACAAGCATTTCACGTCGCATAGGATTGAATAGGAAAGAAACCAAGGTACAAGCCTCTCATAACTAGGAGTTTTAGCCTATTATTTACTCTCTTTTGCTTAGGTTTTGGGTCAAACATGTGTAAAGGTATTCCCGAAAACTAACTTAATGTGCTTGCTTGTAGGGTTTGGTCAAAATGAGGCAAAGAAGCCATAAGCAACTCATGAAGGAGTCAAACCTGCACGAATCCAAGGCTGAGACTGGAGCACTGAGAGCGGCAGTAAAGCGTGGCCGCGTAAGGACCACCGCTGAGGCCGCCACTATTATGCGGTCCGCGAAAGTAGATTTAGAGAAGCTACTTTGAGTAGTAAAATCACCGTTGACTGCGTTGGAAAAACGCGGCCGCAAAATCTTTGGCGCGGCCGTGAAGGGATTTCCGCTGAGAGCGCATCTTGAGGTTCAGAGACCCTGCAAGTCAGGCTTAACTGAAGAACGCGGTCCGCGTCTAAATTATGCGGCTGCGATGAAAGCACACACGGATGCGGTTGAAATTATATGGTCCACGAAATTAAGCCCAATCCAAGCCCAGTATTGAAGAAATGCGGACCGCGCTAATTATTACGCGGCCGCGAAAGCTCAAGCGCGAACGTGGTCAGAATTACGCGTCCGCAAATCCTCCGCAGGGGCATTATTGTTCGAAAATTTTAGCCTAGTATAAATACTTCCTTTATCAATTTTAGGTTAAGTTTTGTAAAAGAGAGCACGTGAACAACTGGTTTTCCCTTTTTGGGCAATTGTAGAGTATATTTACCTTCAAACTTTGGATTTTCATCTTGTACTTTAATATTATGGCTTATATTTCATCTTTATCTTTGATTTCTGCTGCTATTATGAGTAGCTAGACCCCATAGCTAGGGTTGTGACCCAGCCCTAGTGTGGGTATTTAATGGGTCTTGAATTTTAGGGCTTAATTATTTATGGGTTAGTGATATTTAGCCTAATTTATGCTAAAATTGTAGATTTAGTGGTTGCAAACACTAATTCATGCCTTTATGACTTAGGCTCTTCTTGAGAAAGAGGGACTAAGTCTAGAAAAATTAGGCTAACAAGGAATTTGGGTGAACTCACGAGATTGATAGCCCCAATTAAAGGGTTAAACCTAGAGATAGTAATACCTGACTTGAGCAAATTTCACTTGTATTGTATGAACACCTATTTGGGCTTGAGAAAGCCAAATCGGGCAAAGTCACTCAAATTACCGAGAGGTACAGAGTGAGCATTTATGTGTGATGGTTATGTCACGACCCCAATCATAACAAGCTTGTCCTAGATTCTTGATACCCATTAGATACTCACCTAGGCGAAAGTCACTTCCCTAGTGCCTTTTAACACTTGAAAACTCTCACCAAAAATATTGTACTTAGCTTACACTCAACATACTATAGTATAAAATTAGAATAGAATTAATCACAACAATATTTGGAAGTTCAATTAGGAACAACAAGCACATCTAGATTAGTTAGATACCCAACTCCAAACCAAATTAACTCCTTGTGGAAATCGATCCCGACCTCGTTGGGTAAACCTGCATCAACCATCCTCGCTACTCTATAGTGGTGTAGGTTTGGACCCGATCACTTTTTGGCTCTGTTGCCGGGGAGTTAGACGGTGTTGGCTATCTATCTAACTATTTGTATGTCTTGTTTTTCTTTCCTTCTATTTTTCTAAATTTTGTGTATCAATCACTTTAGGTACCAAATGGCTCATAATGATGCTCTCGGACATGTTCTTCCGGGGAGGAGGTAGATGACAATGGTGGTGATGAGATTAATCTAGAACCTCAAGTCCAAAGAAGAGGCCGCCAGGCTAATGACAATATTCCAAACCCTCCCCCACCTCCTCCACGGGCAGCATACTGGTGCTACCCAATGAAGGTTACGCAAGTGCAATTGTCCCGCCCCGGATTCAGGTGGACAATTTTTAAATTACAAATGTCATGATGAACCTATTGGAGCAAAGGGGATTCTTCACTAGAGCTCCTCATCAGAATGCATACAAGCATCTAAAGGGTTTTTTAGACACATGCTGGGGGAGCAAGCAGACGAACTTGTCGGAGGACGCTCTGAGATTGAGACTTTTCCCATTTTCACTTAGAGGGAAAGCTTTGGACTGGCTCGAGAGGCTACCCAACCACTCCATACACACGTGGGATGAGTTGGTAGAAATATTTATAGCCAAGTTTTTCTCACCGGGTCATATGGCAGCATTGAGGGATGGGATCTTAGCCTTTAAACAAGAACCTAATGAACCCCTACATGAAATCTGGGATCGATACCGGACAATGGTCAAGGAATGCCCAAACAATCATATGACTGAAGCAATGATTCAGCAGACATTCTATAGAGGCATTAACATGACCAACTAGTGTGTGGTAAATCAACTAGCTGGGGGAAATTTTATGAAAATGCCTTATGCCGATGCTTGTGACATACTTGATGAGATGGCTAACACATCCTCAGCTTGGCAGAATCGGGCAATTGTTCCTCAGGGTGACCCTAATGTCATCCATCTTCACAAGGAACTTCATGATCACGGACAAGCCAGAGCCGAGTTGACAACTGCTATGAATCAGTTAGCGAAGGCCCAGCTTCAGTAAGTTCAAGGGACAAATCAAGTAAATGCCATGGAAGGGGTAAATGTCATGGTCAACAAGAGGAGACAGTGTGGTCAACAAGTGCAAAACAATCAAGATCAATATGAGTAAAGTGGTAGTGGTTACAATCAAGACGATTCTTATGATGATCAAAGTGAGGAAGTGTTATATGCCAATAACTACCAAGGTCAACGGAGCAATGCTCTAACTCAAAAATGGAGACCGCAAGGGAATAATCGAAATTGGGGCAACCAAGGCCAAGGGAATTGGAACAATGGCAACAACAACAACTCGAACAATTGGGGGAACAATAATAACAATTGGGGCAGCAATGGAAACCAAGGGGGTTGGAATAATAATAATAAAGGCAACCGGGGGCCGGGCTTTCAAAGGCCCCCGATGTATCAACAACCCAACAACCCCCCTCCATATTCGTCTCAAGGGAAAAATTCCTCAAACAATGAGATGAGACGGATAAAGAGTATGTTTAAACAAATGATGGAAAGGAATGTTGACTCCGATGCCCAAATAGCCTCCCAAACTAACTTTATTCGTAACTTGGAAGTACAAATGGGTCAAATTTCTCAAGCATTGAATACTCGCCCTAAAGGGGCACTACCAAGTGATACGGTAGTAAACCCGAAAGGTGGGAACAATACAGGCCATGCTATGGCGGTAACCACAAGAAGCGGTAGAGGTGGAGATGCAAGTACCTCTAATCCAAAGAAGATTGTGAGTGATGATTTTGTGTTGCAAGAAGATGATGAGATTCAAGCCAATGATGATAATGTGAATAATGAAGTGAGGATCGATATTCATGACAACATGGAGGTGACTCAAAATGATGTGAAGTCGTCTAGGGAACACGTGATAGACATACAGGAAGCGGTAGTGCCTAAAGCCAAGGCCCCTTTGCAAAGGCCTCCTCCACCGTATCCTCAAAGTCTTGCAAAGCAAAATAATGAAAACCAATTCAAGAAATTTATTGAGATGATGAAAAGTTTGTCAATCAATGTGCCCTTGGTGGAAGCTCTCGAACAAATGTCGGGATATGGCAAGTTCATGAAGGACTTGGTAACTAAGAAGAGGTCTATCAATTGTGAGACCATCAAAATGACTCATCAAGTGAGTGCCATTGTGCACTCAATGATTCCAAAGCTTGAAGACCCCGATGCCTTTACAATTCCATGCACCATTGGTAGCGTCGATTTTGCAAAAGCCTTGTGTGATTTGGGAGCAAGTATTAATTTGATGCCATATTCTGTGTTCAAGACACTAAGTATTGGGCCACCAAGAGCTACTTCCATGAGATTACAAATGGCGGATCGGACAATGAAAAGGCTGCTTGGTATTATTGATGATGTTCTAGTCCGGATCGACAAGTTTATTTTGCCTGCTGATTTTGTGATTCTCGACTGCGAAGTCGACTATGAGGTGCCTATAATACTGGGGAGACCTTTCCTATCAACATGGAAGGCATTGGTTTATGTGGAAGCAGGGGAGCTCACCTTCCGAGTGAGCGATGAAAAAGTTATATTCCACATGTGCAAATCAATGAGGCAACCAAATAGCAATGAAGTTTGTTCTTTTGTGGATCTTGTGGCTGAAGTGATAGTTGATGACATGAGTGCCATGATCAATGTGGAAGACCCTTTGGAAGCTGTGTTGTTAAACCATGAGGATAATGACAAGGAATGCTTGGTTGAATGTGAAAATGCATTGCAAGGAATGGGATCCTACTCATATGGGCCCCGTAAACTTTCCTTGGACTTGAAAAATCGGAAGACTCCACCAACAAAGCCCTCAATCGAGGAGCCACCAACATTGGATTTGAAGCCTTTGCCTTCACATCTCAGATATGAATTCTTTGGCCCTTCTTCCACATTACCTGTTATTCTTTCTGCTTGCCTAACTAACGTGCAGATAGACTCCACCCTTACAGTGCTTCAAAGAAGGAAAAAGGCAATTGGATGGACTTTGGCTGACATTCAGGGTATAAGCCCCGCCATTTGTATGCACAAAATTATACTAGAGGATGATGCCAAACCCTCCATGGAACATCAAAGGAGGTTGAACGAGACTATGCAAGAGGTCGTCAAGAAGGAAATTATCAAGTGGCTAGATGCAGGGGTTGTGTACCCTATCTCTGATAGTTCATGGACTTCACCGCTACAATGTGTATCGAAGAAGGGGGGGTATGACTGTGGTCACAAATGAGAAAATTGAGTTGATCCCCACTCGTACTGTCACCGGATGGAGGGTATGTATGGACTACAGAAAGCTGAACAAAGTGACCCGCAAAGACCACTTTCCATTGCCCTTTCTTGATCAAATGTTGGACAGACTTACTGGGCGTGCCTACTATTATTTTTTGGATGGGTACTCAGGGTACAACCAGATTCTCATTGCACCGGAAGACCAAGAGAAAACCACCTTCACATGTCCGTATGGCACATTTGCATTCTCATGGATGTCATTTGGTTTGTGTAATGCACCGGCTACCTTTCAGTAGTGTATGATGGCAATTTTATGGATATGGTGGAGGACTTCCTCGAAGTGTTCATGGATTATTTTAGTGTTGTGGGGGACTCATTTGAAGAATTCTTGGATAATCTTGACAAAAGTGTTGGCCCGATGTGAAGAGACCAACCTAGTGCTTAATTGGGAAAAATGCCACTTTATGGTCGAGGAGGGCATTGTCCTCGGCCATAAGATCTCAAAGAACGGTATTGAAGTGGCAATGAGAAAATTGATGTTATTTCAAATCTCCCTCCTCCTACTTCCGTCAAGGGAGTTAAGAGCTTTCTTGGGCACGCGGGGTTCTACCGAAGGTTCATCAAGGATTTCTCAAAAGTGGTGAACCCCTTGTGCAAGCTGCTAGAAAAGGATGCAAAGTTTGTGTTCAATGAAGATTGCATGAAAGCTTTTGAGCTTCTCAAGTATAAATTGACAACCACTCCCATCATTACCACTCCCAATTATAGCTTACCATTTGAGCTCATGTGCGATGCTAGTGACGTTGCGGTAGGAGCGGTTTTGGGGAAAAGGGTCAACAAGATATTTTATCCGGTCTATTATGCAAGCAAAATGATGAATGACGCCCAAGTAAATTATATGGTGACCGAGAAAGAGTTACTAGCCATTGTCTTTGCCATGGAAAAGTTCAGGCCATATCTCATGGGCGCCAAAGTGATTGTGCACACCGACCATGCGGCACTCCGTTACTTGATGACAAAAAAGGACTCGAAGGCTAGGTTGATGAGATGGGTTCTTCTGCTTTAAGAGTTTGACCTTGAAATCACTGATGGAAAAGGAAGTGATAATCAAGTGGCGAACCACTTGTCCCGCTTAGAAGAGGAGGGGAGGCCCCACGATGGCCTTGAAATTAATGATTCATTCCCGGATGAACAACTCCTCTGTGTGTCTTTGAATGGTATGCCTTGGTTCGCCGATGTGGCTAACTTTCTTATGACCGGTATTGTCCCGAGTGAGCTCTCTTCAAACCAAAGGAAGAAACTCAAACAAGACAACTTGGATTATTATTGGGATGAGCCCTATCTTTTCAAGATTTTCAATGATGGTGTGATCTGGAGATGTGTTCCGGTAGAAGAGAAAATAAATATTCTTGATGCTTGCCATTCCTCGCCCTACGGTGGTCATCATGGTGGGGCGAGAACTGCTTCAAAGGTTTTTAGCTGTGGAATTTATTGGCCTACCCTGTATAAATATGTAAGTGAGCTTGTTAAGAGGTGTGATGAATGACAAAAAGCTGGTGGAATTTCCAAGAAGGATGAAATTCCTCTCACCACTATTCCGGAGATCGATATTTTTGACGTGTGGGGCATAGACTTCATGGGGACTTTTGTGAGTTCGTGTGGTAACACTTATATTCTAGTTGTTGTTGATTATGTTTCCAAGTGGGTTGAAGTTGTAGCTTTGCCCAACAATGAGGCACAGAGTGTGGTGACTTTCTTAAAGAAAATTATCTTCACAAGGTTTGGCACTCCTAGGGCGATCATCAGTGATGGGGGTTCTCATTTCTACAACAAGGACTTCAACACTTTACTTTACAACTATGGTGTCAATCATAAGGTGTCAACGCCTTATCATCCCCAGGGAAATAAAGAGCATATTATCAAAAACTGTCAATGCAAACCGGACTGATTGGTCAAGGAAACTTGACGATGCGTTGTGGGCTTATAGAACTGCGTACAAGACTCCAATTGGTATGTCTCCGTACCGGTTAGTATTTGGGAAAGCATGCCATCTTCCGGTTGAATTAGAGCACAAGGCCATGTGGGCGATCAAGAAGTTAAACCTTGAATGGGATGTAGCAGCCAATCTCCGGGTAGAGCAACTCAATGAACTTGATGAATTCCGGTTTCATGCCTATTCCAGCTCGTCCTTGTATAAGGACAAGATGAAGTACTTTCATGACAAATATGCCCGGAATAAAGAATTCAAGGAGGTGACTTGGTTCTTCTATTCAACTCTCGGTTACGATTGTTTCCGGGAAAGCTCAAGTCAAAATGGAGTGGCCCTTTTGAGGTGGTGCACGTGACTTCGTTTGGTGCTCTTGGCCTGAAAAACAAAAATGGTGAAATCTTCAGAGTTAATGGGCATTAAGTGAAGCATTACCTCGGCAAGTTTGATGACAGCCATGTGGTGGCATTGATCAAATTACAATGATGTTGGTAACATGTGTCGTGCCGCGACGTTAAATCAGACGCTTCTTGGGAGGCAACCCATGTATTTTTCTTTCTCTTTTGATTTTCCTTTTCTTCTTAGATCAAGCTTTACTTTGAACTAACTGGTTGTGAGCTTTATGTTGGAATTTCTTGTGCAGTATAGGATTTTTGCTGGAACCATTTGCCTAAGTGTGAGGAATTACACGGACCGCGCTCAAAATTTTATGGTCAGCGAGATTTTTTCGCGGGGACGCAATTTGTCAGCGGACGCGGACTTGAAAAATATAGAATATCAACTCTCTAAAGTTGTATTCGCGTCCACATTCGTAATTTCACGGTCCGCGTTGATCTTACGCGTCCGCGCCCGTTAATCCGCTCTCAGCAGGCCTGTTTCTGAAAAAGCCTCTTCGAAAGGTAAAAAGTGCGGACTGCGGTGGAATTCAGCGGACCACGCTCAGGTAAGTCGGTGGAACCTCTTAGGTTGGTATAAATAGGAAGTCTTTAGGACTTTTACACTTTTTGAACCCCACACTCTCACCGAAATAGACCACTTTTCATCTTTCCCTTCTTACACTTTCAATTTCATATCTCATTAATCAAGAAGTAATTTCCTACTACAAATCCATATCTGGTATGCTCAAATCTTTACATTAATTTCATCTTTTGATTTTCTTTTCTTCTAGTTTTAATTTATCTTTTTAGTTAGGGTTAAATACATGCCACAATCTCAAAATCATGCTTAATTGATGCTTATATTCATGTGGGTAATCGCTTTACTTGCCTAATGGGGGATAAGGTTATTAACTATGCATGTTAATTACATTAATATTTGCACTTAGTGAAAACCCTAAGTTTCAAATGTATCAGTCCAAGTTTTTGTTTGAATTCCGCAGACCGCGGTCCATTTTATGCGATCCGCGTTCTTTAATTTGTGAGAGCTGAGTATGGTTGCATGTTCATGGATGTGATGATTCTTCCGCAGTCCATGTTTGAACTTATGCGGTCGCGTCCAAAATACGCGGTCCACGCTCATGAGTTTCAGAGAGTTTGACAAATTGATTTCGCGGCCGCGTTCATTTTTACGCGGTCTGCGCTTTATCTTTATAGGCCACGTCCAAAATTACACGGTCCGTGGAAGACCATGATCAGAGAGTTGGTAGTCTGAGTCCAACCTCTTTCGCGGCCGCGCTCCTTTTTACGCGGACCGCGCTGACCATTCCGCGGACGCGCTCCTTTTTACGCTGTCAGCGGATCCCTGCTTTGAGAAACAATGTGATCATATCATATGCTTTCCTTTGCTGATTCATTGAACCACAATACTAATAAGCTTTCACTGATTGTGTATGCAGATAATGGTGCGATCTCGTAGCGGTCCTGAGAAATCACAAGGGAGGGGAGAATCCTCCCGAGGCTGGGGCAGAGGGAAAGAGACTGCATCCTTAGCACCTAAGAAGGTCATTGGCAAGAAACAAACCATCCGAAGACCCACTCCCGACTCTTCTGAGACTAGTGAGTATGTCCCCTCCCGGGAGATTTCTGAAGGGGAAGTTGCACGACCCCAACAAGAGGCTCAATCACAGCCCTACCGCCTCGTCGATGAATCTACCTCCCTGTCTTGGTCGTCTGATGGCTCAAGAGGAGGTAGTGCGACATCCACACCACTTGCCCCACCTGCTGCAACTCCGGCCTCAACAGCGACTCCAATTAATATTGATGATGAAGAGGATGTCCCGGATGGCGGGAGAGGTGGTGATACCCGGGTTGGAGGTTTGATTAGATCAAGGAAGCTGGCAGTGTGGCAAGATAGGTTTATGAGTGAGAAAGCCTACCACAAATTCCGGGAATGGTGGCCACAAAGGTCGCTCACCCTTGAGCGACATTTTCATAGAAAGAGATCTTCTACCCCACAATCCCAATGTGAAGAAGCAATTTGATGAAAGAGTGGAGTGGAAATTCTTCACTAGCAAGCTACCGGAGGCCAATGAGTACTTAGTCAAAGAATTCTACACCAATGTCGCCCACATCAAAAAGGGCACCTATGTGACTAAGGTACGGAACCGGAAGATCAGATTTGATGGCAAGACACTGAACACATATGTCGGGTTCGATGATGTGAACGAATCCTTGTACTTGGAGAAGTTGGCATTAGATGAGGCTGCCCGTCTATGGCTTGCAGAGGTGATAGCCATCCCTGGGTCAGCACCGGCTTGGCTTACACCTGGGGTCCATATTGCTAGAAACACTTTGAGCTTTGAAGCAAAAGGATGGAGCACTTTCGTCTGCAGTCGCCTTGATCCGTGCCTGCATGACAGTGACATTCCACTCTCCCGGGTGATCCTCATAGCATCCATCATGGCGGGGTACCCAATAAATATGGTGAACCTCATGGCCCAGAACATATGTAAGGCAACCGGGAAGGAAGAAATGTCCTACCCTTACCCCAATTTCATCACTATGTACCTAGAGGACCAAGGGGCTGAGGGGAGACACTTTGACATGAAGGTGAAGACTAAAAGGCCCTTCTCTTGGTACAACCTTCAGGGAGCAGACAATCCTAAGTCCAAAGGCAAAGCCACTACCTCCGCTGGTCAGTCTAAAGAGCCAAGGGTAGTGGCTACTAGGTCCAAGCCTTCCATAACCGAAGGTTCATCTGCTGATATGCTACCTCCGTCCTCAGGGCCATCAGTCTCTGCCCCACTATCTGTGCCTTCCTCCTCAGCTTACCCTCAGACTACACTGCGGGTTAATCAGACTTTATCCAACATCAACAACTGGATGCAGGTAGCTACATCAAAGCTATCTGCCTTATCCAGTGCAGTCGCAACACAGGTAGCTCTAGCACAACTTCAGATGCCTCCGTCAGTGGAGGATTCATTGAAGAAGATCCTTGACAACCGAAAGCAAATTCTGGAGACTCTGGGTACTCATGCGAAGGTAATCAAGGAGATGGGAAAACAGGTCAAGAAGGTGTAGAAGAATCAAGAGCTGTTAAAGAAAGAGGTAGAGAAGCTTACTTCCATCAGCGATATTCCTCTGGACCTCCTTATGGAGGAGACTGCACCGACAGCACAAACAGCACAGGCATCAAAGTAGGAAGCTGACAGAGAGCTGGTGAGAAGATTTTTGATACCCCAGACCGAGGACCTAGAGATCCAGTTAGAGGATCCTGATGGTGCTAAGACAAATACCACATAGGGAGTTTTCTTTACTTTTTATCCCTCCCCTGATCTTATTTTTACTTTTAGCATTGAAGATAACTCTAACTTATATTTTGGGGGGGGGGTGGTCTTATTTTGATTTGATGACTTTGATGACTGGCATGTAATAATTACGATACTATTTTTCTTTATTTTTACTTATCGTTATTTTTATTTTCGTTATTTTTCACTTTTGGTATGTATATAACTTTACCATTCCATGTATATATTCATCCCCATTTTGTGTATATTCGTTTCACTCCTTTATTGTACATATTCATTTTACTTTCCGTATTTTACTTTATAACTTCTTTTTGTAATTTTCCTTAATAGCTTAGCTTCTTATTTCCTTTAGTAGTTTCTTTTTGAGTTTGTAGCCTCTTTTTACATTTCTGCGTGATCAATAAGCCTTTGGTTTTCTTAATGCCACGGTTCTTTCCAAAGGTGGATGTTGTGTGAACCGGGTGGCTCTTCCCAACGATGGATGACGTGATAACCTTCTTAAGGGATTGAGTCTGTTTTCCTTTCTATTTTGATATATAGTAGTAATGAATTAAAGTGTCTCAAGCAGGCTTCACTTGGCACTAACACACTTACCTTCAACCTCATGGTTAGATACAAGTTTGTTGGCGAGATTAGCTCTAGTTGTGACCTTTAGACTCTTGAGTTGACTAAAACTATCATCAAGTGGTTTCCTTGAGCCATTTGTGATATTCAATCTTAGCTAGGGTTGTTGTGGGCCCTCGACTCTTTTCTCTTTAACAATCCATTAGCTTGAGAGGGAGGTGAGGTATTTAATTGCAAGTCCAAGTCCCGTGCCAATAAGTCTAGAACTTGCCCTGAATGTTTGTCTAGGCGAAATGCTAAGTGTAGCTCGACTTGAGAAGTGATTATAGGCTCTCCTTGGTCCCATTTGAACATTTGAAAACTTCTATAACCTACCATTATGATATCCTTAGTCAACCCCTTTGATCCTAAGCCATTTTCATTCAATAACCTTATTACAAGCCCTCATGCATTTTATAATGACTCTCTCTTGGCACCCAATCTTTCCTTAGCATTCATGATGAACATTTGCAAAAATCATAAGTTTGGGGGAGAAATGAGGAATTACAAATTGATGAAAGGTTCAAAGAACAAAAAGAATTGATGGAAAGGAAAGGCAAAGAAATGATGAAAAAACCAAAAAGAAGCATGTCAAAAAGAAAGTAAAGGTTGAAAGGATTCAAGAAAACAATGTTGAAAGGCAAGTAATGACGAGAAAAGGAGAAAAATGATTATCATGAACAAGAAAGAGTGACAATGTGTCTCTCTAGTTCCCCTGAGGAAGAAGAAAATGATTCAAAGAGTCAAGAAAGTATAAACCAAAATGAGAAAATGGAGTGCTTAAGGAAAGATAAAACCATCACAATTCATTGTATCCTACCTTGGTCCAAAAAAACTTCATTACATCCTGCTAAAGCCCTATATGATTTCAAGTTGAGTAAGCTTACATTAGTGGTGATTTACATAAGGGCCAAGCTTATGGTACTTAGAGCCGGACTTGTGGCATTCTTTTGAGAGTGATCAGCGCACTTATTTACAATCCTTGTTTTGAATGTCATATTCTATAAAGTGAGATTTGCTCATGGGGAGTAGAGGAGGAGGAGTTTGGGATCCACAATGACCTACGTGAGAGAGCGAACTTCCTTGATGAATTGAGTCAACTCTTGATGCTTTTGTGTCACATTAGAACTATGGAAGTCATAGCATGATGTTGTTGATAATGCATTTGTGTTGAGGGTAATTGTTAGTCCCAATTGATGTTTGATGAAGTCACCTTAGGATAGCTGAAATTTTCATTTATTTTTCTTGTGGAGGTAGAAATTACCTTGTTTGCTTGAGGATAAGCAAAATCTTAAGTTTGGGGGAGTTGATAACTAGGGGTTTTAGCCTATTATTTACTCTCTTTTCCTTAGGTTTTGGGTCAAAAATGTGTAAAGGTATTCCCGAAAACTAACTTAATGTGCTTGCTTGCAGGGTTTGGTCCAAATGAGGCAAAGAAGCCATAATCAACTCATGAAGGAGTCAAACCTGCACGAATCCAAGGCTGAGATGGGAGCGCTGAGAGTAACAGTAAAGCGCGACTGCATAAGGATCACCGCTAAGGCGGCCACTATTACGCGGTCCGCGAAAGTAGATTCAGAGAAGCTACTTTGAGTACTAAAATCACCGCTGACCGCGTTGGAAAAATGCGGCCGCGAAATCATTGGCGCGGCCGCGAAGGGATTTACCTTGAGAGCACATCTTGAGGTTCAGAGACCCTGCAAGTCAGGCTTAACTGAAGAACGCTGTCCGCGTCCAAATTACGCGGCCACAATGAAAGCACACGCGGACGCAGTTGAAATTATGCAGTCCGCAAAATTAAGCCTAATCCAAGCCCAGTATTGAAGAAACACGGACCGCTCTCATTATTACGCGGTGACGAAAGCTCAAGCGCGAACGCGGTCAGAATTATGCGTCTGCGAATCCTTCGCAGGGGCATTTTTGTCTGAAAATTTCAGCCTAGTATAAATAGATCCTTTTATTAATTTTAGGTTAAGTTTTGTAAAAGAGAGCACGTGAACAACTGGTTTTTCCCTTTTTGGGCAATTTTAGAGTATATTTACCTTCAAACTTTAGATTTTCATCTTGTACTTTAATATTATGGCTTATATTTCATCTTTATCTTTGATATCTGCTGCTATTATGAGTAGCTAGACCCCATACCTAGGGTTGTAACCCAAACCTAGTGTGGGTATTTAATGGGTCTTGAATTTTAAGGCTTAATTATTTATGGGTTAGTGATATTTAGCCTAATTTATGGTAAAATTGTAGAATTAGTGGTTGCAAACACTAATTCATGCCTTTATGACTTAGGCTCTTCTTGAGAAAAAGGGACTAAGTCTAGGAAAATTAGGCTAACAAAGAATTTGGGTGAACTCAAGAGATTGATAGTCCCAATTAATGGGTTAAACCTAGAGATAGTACTACCCGACTTGAGCAAATTTCACTTGTATTGTATGAACACCCATTTGGGCTTGAGAAAGCCAAATCGGGAAAAGTCACTCAAACTACCGAGAGGTACAGAGTGAGAATTTATGTGTGATGGTTATATCAAAACCCCAATCATAACAAGCATAGGCCACTAGTTGCATATGTATATGCACAAAAATGTTCAGCAAGTTGTAACACCCCGAAAAATTTTGAAGTACTTAAGTGTAAAGCCCGGTATAATTTGCAAAGAAAATAATGTTTCATGGTGCCGGACTAGGCTTACATGTTTGAGGATTGTAAGCGAGCCGCGGCTCGGACCTTTTGGGTTGAAAAATGCACCGAAAAGTAAAGAAAACTTTTTGGCAGAAAAGTGCATTTTTGCGGTCCATTATGCGACCGCAGAACCACTGTGTCGGACCGCATAATGGCCGCAGAGTGAGGCAGTTAATTGGGTCAGTTGGAAGCAACTACGCGGTCGACTATGCGACTGCATAACTGTTATACGGTGCATTATGCGACTGCATAACAGCTATGCGGACCGCATAATGACCGCATACACAGACAGTTCTTTTGGCTATTTTGTAACCAATTATGCGACCGATATGCGGTCCGCATATCGGTTATGGGATCGCATACCTTGTTCCGGAGCTCCATTTTTGGGTTTTTTAAAAACCCGACCCTATTTCGTTAAATACACTCTTTGGGCCATTTTTGAGATATAATCTGATATTCTTGAGCGAGAGAGAGTGCCCTAGAGTGAGAAGGTGTTCTTCAATATTTTTTCTTCCATTCTTTCTCAAGTTTTAGAAGATTAAGAAGGGAATCTCACTAGGTCTTCATCCTAGAGATAAGATTCTACATCCTAAACCCTAATTTCGAATTTTTCTGAAAATGGGTAACTAGCAAGATAATTTTTGGGCATAAGAGTTGTTTATTTTACATGCATGTGTTATCAAAGGGTGTAGGAAGATTGTTGAGCTAAAAATGGTAAAGATTGGGTTGTGGGATGATGGAATTCTCCATAAAAGGACCTTGGAACCTTAATGCACACTTAGTGTTTGATAAAATGCTCAAATGAGCTCGAACCATGATCATCTTCCTAATTTTGATTCAATTTGTTATATTTCTACAATAGATTGAAGTTGCTAAGAATTTCGGAACATTTAGAGTGTAAGGAATCTCAAGTGAGGTATGTTGGCTAAACTCTTCTCTTAGAATTGAATCCCACGATATTCATGTAAATTATGTAAGTCCTGAGTGATTCATTATGAGACTGGCCATTCCGAGTAAGATTGGGTTGAAAGATATATATTCAACAAGCATCCTAAATGTTTTATTCATGTTATGTTACCAATTGAGGATGTGTTAAAATAAGGGCTATGCATTAATAATGTTTCGACTTTAAGTCAAGTTCAAATGAAGTCTATTATGCCAAATTTTGTGAAATATCTCCATGTTCCTTAGACTCTAAATTGCTCACATGTGTACTACACACCTTGATTTGAGTTGTATTTGTTGTTGATGATGATAATGATATTAAATTGATAAGGTGAGCATGAAATACTGAATATGGCCAACGTGCCAAGAATGACCTTATAATTATGGCCATTAGTGCCAATGAAATGAAAAGATGTGAAAGTAAAATGTGTTGATTGATATAAAAAGGTTGATGTCTCAAATAAGACAGCATAGCCGGTCGGGTCATGATCGGACACCATGTCGCACACATGCTGGTGATTGTGCTGGAAATTGTAATTGAAATTGTGATTGTGGTCGATGTCCCTAATGGATAGCCTAGCCGATCAGGTTGTGATCGGACACCGTGTTAAAGACGGTGGTATTGATATTGAGAGAAATTGCGGTTGATGTCTCTACTGAGATAGCCTAGCCGATCGGGTCATGATCGGACTCCGTGCTAAGAGTACGGTGGTACTGGTTTTGTGAATAATGGTATTGTGAATAGCGGTATTGGTATGGTAAATAATGGTACTGGTATTGTGGACAATGGTATATTGATACTAAAAATCTCCCAATGTGAGATATGAAAATTAATTTGAACACTGTCTTGATCCTAAATTGAGGTTTGATGTTGATTAAGGCTTTCATTGACATTATGATAATCTTATTTGTATTATTTGTCATTCTATTGAGAGGATGTTTAGTTATACATACTAGTGATATTCGACGGTACTAACGTCCCTTTTGCCGGGGGTGCTGCATCTTTCAATGAATGTAGGTGGTTCCACAGCAGGAAATATTGATCAGTGATAGCAGTGCACTTTCTTCCCAGCTGACTTGGTGAGCCCCACTTAATCCCGGGGTCATGTATCTTTTGTACTTTGTGTATTCGGTTTGAGGTATAGCTGGGGCCTTGTTACCGGCATTATCATTGTACTCTTCTTTATCTATAGAGGCTCCATAGACATAATGTGGGTTATGTATTGGTGCTGGGGAAAGACAAACTATGTTATGTTGTGGATGTATTACTTGTCCATTTGAGACTTTAAAAATGATGAAACTATTGGAAATGAATTGGTATTGTAGACATGAACACATTTTTATCTAATTAATGACAATATGTATTATCTCTATTCATGGATGAGTTTGGGTAGAATGAAATCTAACAGGCTTGCTCGGTCGGGTTCACTCGATTGAGCGTCGGGTGCGCTCCTTGGTTTTGGGACATGACACAAGTGTAGTATGAGTACGTAATCAACGTGTACCCAGTAAGTATCTAGCCTAACCCCGGAGGAGTAGTGATGAAGGGTCGACATCGACACTCACTAGTGGTCCAATAACATCAGGTACAGTAAAGAGGTAAGTAAATATGAGGCAGAGTAAATAAATGAGATAAATAAGTATAAATCACGTGGTACAAATCCCCCTCTTTACAAGGAACTCAAGCTCTCCATTAGAAATTCCCTCATTAACCAGAGCATATATATAGATATAGTGGATCTCATCAGATAGATTGTCATCACTCAAATCGGGAAAACTCACAGATACACTGGCTTCTTGCAAAATATTGCGCACGATTCCATGAGGATATGATTTAGGAAATGCCGAGGCGAATGGCCTGATCCAACATAAATATTTCAACCGTGCACTATCGAGGGTCGAACGGCACGAATCCTGCCGAGGAGAATGGCCCGATCCCATTAGAATAAGAAGCTTTTACGGGTCCTTGATCCCACTCACGAATAAACGTGTAAGTTGTAATTTCTTTAACAAAATCCTTTCAATGAAGTATATATATCACGAAAACGCGCCATAAGAGGAGTAAAGTTATTCGGTGACTAATCATGAACTCGTGAAGTCTCTACAATAGCAAGTCTAGTCTCAAGTAGAAATATAAAACAAAGGAATTTAATAGGCGAGAAAATGCTCAAATAGTGTAGCTACATCATGATGTGAACCTAAGCCTACCCGGACAATAACATGAATGTAGCTACGTACGGGGTGTCGTCACCTCGCACGTGCGTAGCACCCCACAACAAGTAGCACACATCGACAAACAACACCTAGGGGTATTTTCCCCCTCACAGAGTTAGACAAGAGACTTATCTCGTCTCAAAGCTTACTTTCTGGTCCAAAATTGTGCTTTAAATCCTCAACTCGGTGCCAAACGATCGAAGCTTGTCAACTGTTATATAAAATAGTCAATAGATGCTCAAGAGTTCACATCTTAGATATTAAAGTGATTTTCCAACCCAAATTGAAGAATTCCTAAAATTTACCCCCGGGCCCACGTGCTCGGATTCTGGAAATTTTCAAAGATAACCACTACCCATAACATCATGAACTCAAATATATGATTTGTTCTCGATTACATGCCCTAATTCGTGATCAAAATCCAAAATATAAATTTCTAGGTTTTCTACCAAATCCCAAATTTTCACTAATTATCCATGAATTTCCATGTTAAAATCTATATATACTCCAAGTATTTAACTTGTAATATGTGGGAATCACTTACCTTGACATAGATGATGAAAATCTCCTCTTCCAAAAGCTCCAAAAATCGCCCAACCAAGAGAGAAATGAGTGAAATGGGCTAAATCCCGCTTTTTAAAATATTCTGCCCAGCACAGTCGCCCCTTTTTCGCATTCGCGACCAAAGACTCACATTCGCGATGCCTTTAGGCCCTAATGCTTCACATTCGCAGTTGAAGCTTTGCGTTCGCAAAGGCTAAATGACTAAAGGCCCCCGCTCCCTCTCTCTTCTTTGCGTTCGCGAAGGCCTTCCCAGCTACTTCCTCGCATTCACGTCCACTGCCTCGCATTCGCGAAGGCCAAATCATAGCAGCCATAAAGTTCCTCTCCGCGAACGCAGGACTCCCTTCGCGTTCGCGAAGAAGGAAACCAGATACCAGCAACAACAGTTCCAAAACAACTCAAATTGATCCGAAACCACCCCGAAACACACCCGAGTTCCCTGGGACCCCGACCAATCACACCAACCAGTCCGATAACATAACACTGACCTGATCGAGGCCTCAAATAACATCAAACATCATCAAATTATGAATCACACCCCAATTCAAGTTTAATGAACTTTGAAACTTCAAACTTTTACAATCGATGCCGAAACCTATCAAATCACGTCCGATTGACCTCAAATTTTGCACACCAGTCATAATTGACATTACAAACCTACTCCCACTTCCGGAATCGAAATCAGACCCTGATATCAAAATGTCCACTCCCGGTTAAATTTCTCAGAAACCTTCGAATTCCTAACTTTCGCCAAATGACCGCGAAATGACCTACGAACCTCCAAATCCTCTTCCGGACGCGCTCCCAATACCAGAATCACTATACGGATCTATTCCCAAACTCGGAATCCCAAACAGACATCGATAACATTGAAATACACCTCAACCCAATTTTATGAAATTCTTCCAAATGTCAACTTTCCACAATAGGCGTCAAAACGCTCTCGGGTCATCCAAAACCCGATCCGGACATACGCCCAATTCTAATGTCATCATACAAACCTGTTGGAACCTTCAAATCCTGATTTTGAAGTCCTTTACTCAAAAAAATCACACTTCAGTCAATTCTTTCAACTTAAGGCTTCTAAAATTAGAATTTTCTTTCTAAATCAACTCCGAACTTCCCGAAATTAAATTCTGACCATGCGTACAAGTAATTATACCCGAAGTGAAGCTACTCAAGGCCTCAAACCGTTGAACGATGTGCTAAAGCTCAAAATAACCGGTTGGGTCGTTACAATAATGGTGGCTATATGAGCGATAATGGTGGCTATTGATATTGACAGAGTGGAGGGTTAAGGGAGGCTATTATAGGAGTGGTAAGGGTGGCTATAGGAGAGATAAGGGTGCTACTGTCAGGGATGATATGTGATCAGGTGGGGTTATTGTGTTGGTAAGTTTTATGAGATGATATGGGGTTATTGCGTTGGTAATTTTTATGTGATGTTGTGATTTTTTTTAATGTTTATTTTTATCTCTTGTGTAACTTGTCTTGTTGTTTGGTAGCTTGATAATAGTCTGATTCATGTTGAAATTGTGAGCATGTGGCTATTGCCGGGCGGATTATGTTATTGGAACATGAACTGTCCGTGTAGATGTGATATGAAATGTGGGCACGAGGTGCCAGGGAAATATAATGATTATGTTATTGGTACGTGAACTGTCCGTGCAGATGTAATATGAAATGTGAGCACGAGGTGCCGGGGAAATATAATGATTTTTATTATTGGCACGTGAGCTGTCAGAAATATGAGCACGAGGTGTCGTGAAAATATGAAAGTGGGTTGAGACCCGTACTACGAAAATATGAAAGTGGGATACGATCCATGTTTTATGATTATGAAACGAGGTGTCACAGAGTGACTTTTATTCGAAGGAATTATATTCAAAAGATATTTATTTGAAAGAAGTATATTCGAAAGATGTTTATTTGAAAGAAGTATATTCGAAAGATATTTATTTGAAAGAAGTATATTCGAAAGATATTTATTTGAAAGAGTTTTATATTCGAAGGATGTTTATTTAAAGAAATACATTTGGAGAGTATTTATTCAAAAGAATTATATGTGAAGGATTTATGTTGAAAGACTTGTTTAATTGGGTGTACTTGTGTTTCTTATTCGTTTGAGTAATAATTTTGGTGTCTTGCTGCCTTGCTGTTTACATCACTAGTTGATTATTGTTGCTATCACTGCTATATATTTTCTATTGTTTTTGTATACTATGTTGCACAGGTTATTAGACTAGTGAGTGTCTTGACTGTACCTCGTCACTACTCTACCGAAGTTAGTCTTGATACTTACTGGGTACCGACTGTGGTGTACTCATACTACACTTCTGCACATTTGTATGCATAGCCAGGTATTGGAGATATCAGACTTGGACAAAGTTAGTGTATTGATCGCAAGGACTCAAGGTAGGGCTGCTTGGCCATCGCAGTCCCTTGGAGTCTTTCCATTTTTATTACTATCACGACCCAATTCCATTATAGGCCGTGATAGCGCCCAACAACGTTGTTAGGTAAGCCAACACTGATCAACTAGTGATTTCCCGCTAAGATAAATTTATAAACAATAGCTTTTTCAATATAAAAAATAGATTTAGGAGTTTGCAATTTTAACATAAATAAATGGAAGCAGTTAGTACTAATCGTAATCATATGAGCAAACCAAAACCATAAGTCTACTAGTGTGTGTGCCAAGATCTGGTGTCACAAGTATGTGGGCAATCTAGTAGAATATACAAAACAATGCTAGGCTACTGTCTGAAAGGAAATAGACAAAAAATAAAAGAACATAAGAGAGACTCCAGATGCTACAGAACAGCTCAAAAGGGCAACTCACCGCGAAGTCGGACTGGTGGCCAGATGCACCTGCCTCAAATCCTGTACAATCAAGTACAGAAGTGTAGCATGAGTACATAAAAATATGTACCCAATAAGTATCTAGTCTAACCTCGAATAAGTAGTGATGAGGGGTCGACTTCGACACTTACTAGGGCCAACAATATAGTAATATGTGATTCTAAATAAGCATGATACACAGAACTAACAATAAACTCAGAACAAGAAGTAACTTTACAGTTCTTCCATCATATCTAAGAAACCAAAATACTTCCCTCATTTTAAAATTAATGATCTCTAAAATAGTAAATTTATACCAATTATAAAAAGGGCTTCCACTTCTATTGTCACACACAAATTCCACCTAGGACGTTCGGCCCGATCCAACATGAAAATGTAAATTTTTCACTGTCGAGGGTCGAACGGAGCGAACCATAGATGCATCTATTAACCTGTCGAGGCGAACGGCCCGCTCCCATGAGAGTAGTGGAAATAGTCACCTCGCTCGCGAAATATACTTGCGACGCGGCAAAATATAAATATAACATAATTTTTCCTCAATTCTTTTCAAAATATTAATTTACTTGAAACCTTTGAAATCTTGAAATCCTCAACTTAGTTCCATTCAATGCAAATAACAATTATGCTCAGATAACGGTACCCACAAAGCATGGTGTAAGCCTAGAACTACTCGGACATAACAAGAATAGTAGCTACGTACGGACTCTCGTCACCTCATGCGTACGTAGCCCCCACGAATAATCATATATTACTTAAGTTCACCTATGGGGAAATTTCCCTCTTACAAGGTTAGAAAAGAGACTTAACTTGCTCAAGGCCTACTTCCCAATTAAAGAACACGCTTAAACCTCCAAATTTGATGCCAAACGACTCGAAGCTAGTCAAACATTACATAAACTAATCAATCTATGATCAAAAGTTCATAATTCCATCCTTTAAGTGATTACCCAACTTAAATTGCAAGATTCCTAAAATTCACCCCCGGCCCACATGCTCGGATTTTGGAAATATTTAAAGAAAGTTGTTACCCATAACCTTAGGAACATAAATATATGATTTTTACTAAATTCCATAACGAATTTCATGGTTAAATCTCATTTTTAACAAAAACCTATGTTTTTATCTAAACCCATAATTTTCACTAATTTACATGTTATAACCTACCCATAAATTATGTATTTAACTCACATTTGATAGGAATTACATACCTCAACTAGTTGATGGAAATTCCCTCTCTAACCAGCTCCGAAATCACCCCCAAGAAGAGTAAGAAGTGAGCAAAAGTGCTCAAACCCCGATTTAAAACATCACTGCCCTTCAGCGACTTCCGCACCTGCGGTTAAATTGGCGCACCTGCGATTCTGCTTCTGCGGACAACTCGCGCAGGTGTGGGCCAAACCCAGGCTGCCATATCTCGCTTCTGCACCTAGGTGATCGCACCTGCGGCCATGCATCAGCGACAAACGACGCGCATCTGCGACACTGCCTGCTCCTGCGATGCCTGCCTTCGCACCTGTGCTTTCGCAGGTGTGGTCTTTCGTCCGCTTCTGTGATGTCTGGGAAACCTATGCTGGGACGCATCTGCGATCATGGGGCTCACACATGTGAGCTTGCACTTGCGGCTGACCAAGCACAGGTGCGATTATGACAGCAACTGGAGCTTCAGCTTTGGCTTCCAAATTCCAACTTGGTCCGAGCCTCGTCCGATTGACACTCGGGGCCCCCGGGGCACCGTCCAAATGTACCAGCAAGTTTGAAATCAGAAAACAAACTCGCTCGAACTCTTAGTTAAAACTAAGAATCACACCCTAAAACCAATTGAATCAAACTTAAGGACTTCAAGTTCTTTAATTTACTTCCAATGTGCCGAAACGTACTTATACTACTCGGAATGACACCAAATTTTGCGTGCAAGTCTTAAATAATATTCCAGAACTATTCTCGATCTCGAAATGAGCAGCCGAACCCACAGAGGGGTTGTTATCAGTGTGGTAATACTAGGCACATCATGAGAGATTGTCCCAAACTTGGGAGAGGCAGATTTCATCAGAATACTCAGGCTACAGGCTCTATTCCAGTTACTACCCCATATGCACAGTTAGTTAGGGGTGGAGGACAGACGGGTAGAGGACGCCCTAGAGGGGGAGGCTCGACCCATTGATATAATTGATATGGTATGGCTGAGGTCGCTACACCAGATGGTGTCATTACAGGTATGATTTAATTCGTAATAGAGGGGCATTGTTCTTATTTTGATTCAATTCCAATTATTGAGATGAGACCACCTATCATGCTCCATGTATGGTGAGTTAGTGATTTTGTACACCACTCACGTGTTTATCCCTATTGGGAGATTTGATGGGGTTAGCCCGTGTCTTACATTTTGTTTTGTACACTATTGAGGGCTAAAAGTCCAAAAGTGACTTTCAGTTACTCACTACAGTGGGTTTTGATATAAATTCGGGATAGTTTTGTTAAAGTGTGTGAATTATATGCCCTACCGGTATGGGGGTTCATTTTGTGTTGTGAAATTGTTTCACAGAATTTATTAAAAAGAAGAAAGAAAGGTAATAGGAAATATTCAGTTGGCACAATGTGCAAAATACTTGTGATTCAGAGATGAGGATGAGATCCTCGCATTTTTATATGATGTGAAATATTTAAACCGAACTACAAGTCGCGGTGGAAGTTATATAAGGACGAGGTCTTTGTGGTGAAAATATTATGTGTTTAAATTCTTTCGTTGTGAAATTTAAATTTATACTATAGTATTAATAGGGAGTCATGCTTGTTAGGCTTACTTGATAAATTCTTGTATGTATTCTTTTGTGCATATTTAGCCATATTCGTGATGTGAATAGTGAGTTTTAGCCTACGAGGTGAGTGCACATGTGGCGTTAAATGTGACTCGTTAATTCGGATAAATAATTATGAGGTCTTCATGCCTCGTGTGTTGTTGTCAATGTTGTGAAAAGATATTTGAAGCGAGGTTTTGGTAAATATGAGATTAATTGAGGATGCTGGAATTAATTATGACTAACTATTATGACCAGAGATGTGGTTATGGGCATACATATAATGTGTGTGTAGGCACGAAATTGCTACAGCCGATTGAGACTAGCATGATGTGTTAATATGAAAATCAGGCATTTTTGAAATTTATCGGAGTGGAAGAAATTTGGTTTTAAAGTTTATAAGTATGGATGAAAGAAATAATGCCAACTGAGATGGAGTCATCGAATCCATGCTAAATTTGTGGTGACGTATAATCACCTGCAAGTATGTGTGTAATAATACACTCAGTAATTTAATATCCTCAGAATAATTCTTGGCACGTTCGAGGACAAACATATGATTAAGAGGGGGAGAATGTAACGACCAGATTTGTCATTTTAAGAATTAACGTTTTGTTTAGTGACTCAAGGCACTGAGCAGCTTTGTAATGTGTATTATAACTTGCGTGTGTGACTGAGTTTGATTTTTGGAAGGTTTGAAATTTAAATTGAAAGAACAATTCTCATTTTTGAAGCTTTAAATGAAAAGAGTTGACCGGAGTTTGACTTTTGAGAAAACAACTCCAGAATGGAATTTTGATAATTCCAATAGTTTCGTATGGTGATTTCGGATTTAGGAGTGTGTCCGGATATTTATTTTGAGGTTCGTAGCTAAATTAGGCTTGAAATGACGAAAATAGGAAGTTAAGTTTGGAAGTTTGACTCGGGAGTTGACTTTTTGATATCGGGATGGAAATCCAATTTTGGAAATTGGAATAGTTCCGTTATGCCATTTATAACTTATGTGCAAAATTTGAGGTCAATCGGACTTGATTTGTTAGGTTTCGGGATCGAATGTAGAAGTTGGAATTTCTTAGTTTTATTAGGCTTGAATTGGGGTGTGAATCATGTTTTTAGTGAAGTTTGATGTGATTTGAGGCCTCGACTAAGTTCGTATGATATTTTAGGACTTGTTGGTATATTTGGTTTGCGTCGCGGGGCCCTCGGGTGTGTTTCAGATCATTTTGGGCTACTTTGGATGTAGATTTTCTGATGTCTGGTGTTGTTCTTCGCGTTCGAGAGGAGCCTCTCGCGTTTGCGAAGAAGGATCTTGTTCACGAAGAGACTCTCGCGTTTGCGAAGAAGGAAATCTCTGTTGCACATGTCTGACTTTTGAGGCTCATATATCGCAATCTATAAGAAAATTGGAGATGATCCAAAAATCAAAGTTGTAGCCCTTAGTGTATAATTTTCCGAAAGATAAACCATTTGTCATATAGAGTTGTGTACAAAAGGATATGGTGGATACACTAGAGGCTGTCTGGGAAGAGTTTAGAAATCTCTGCTGCACAAGGATGACTTTGGAAGCCTATATCTCGCAATCTATAAGGAATTGGGAAATGAACAATAAATGAGAGTTATAGCCCTTGGTGTCTAGTTTTTAGAATATTAAACTATTTGTTATTTATAGTTGTGTACAAAACGCTATGACCATTATACTAGAGACTGTATGGAAAGCGTTTGAAAATCGCGGGTGAGGAATTTGTTCATCGCGAACGCGAGGGGTGGGTCGCGAACTTGAAGAACAAACCTCTGGGCAGCAGAATAAAGTCCAAACTCGTCTCATTCTTCCATTTTTGGACCAAGGAAGCTCGGGTGAGGCGCGTTTTTGAGTATTTTTCAAGGAAAATATTGCGGTAAGAATTCCTAACTCGATTTTGGTTAAAATACATGAATCTATTGTTATTTTATCATGAAATTAGTGAATGGGTTGAAAATGGTAGAAATTTTCTATACCTTAAATTGAGGATTTGGAGGTTGATTCGTTATCGGAATTTGATAAAATTGGTATGGTTGAACTCGTATCGAAATGGGTGTTCGGATTTCGTAAAACAATTTCCGGGTTCCGAGAGGTGGGCCTTGCGTTAACCTTTTAGAATAAAAGTTTTAAGTCGATATTTTATTATCCGAAATTATTTTCGATGAATTTTAATGAAGTTATACAATTAATTTGGATAGATTTGGGCTGTTTGGAGGTCAATTCAAGCAAGACGGCTATTTTGGAATATCCTCCTAACTTAAAAAAGGTATGTATCTTGCCTAACCTTGAGTGGAGGAATTACCCCTTAGGCATTGAGTCTTATGTGAAAATTGTGTAATTGAAAACCATGTACGCGAGGTGAAGAGTACGTACTTAGTTTATATGTGCAATTTACATTGGTTGAATTTCATAGACGTCCTATGTATTAAATTGGTAAATTGTTGGAACTTAGTAAATCCTTGATTTATTATGCCTCATTCCTTGTTTGTCGAGTTTATATTTTATATGATAATTTGGTATGATTGCCACTTGGATTTTTATGTGAATTCCGTGTGGTTGTTGATTTGATATTCCTTAGAAATAATTACATTATGGATTTTCCATCTGCAAATAATTAATTAAATAAGTTAAAATTGAGGCGTTTATATATTTATCTAAATTTTTGGATTAAAGAAGACATTGTCCTATGCTGAGTTATTTTTCCATCCTTGTTGTTATTTTTGAGATTTTATATACATTGTGTTGAGTCGTGGGCTATCTATTATGAAATTAATTGAGCTTGTTGTACCCAGTGTTTTAAAAGGCATTTTCGGGGCGAGCCCTGGGGCGAGGCGCACCGAAGACACCCCGGGGCAATGGTGTGGGGCGAAAGTCTCAAGAGGCGTACGCCCAACAATTGGGGGCGTACGCCTGGGCATTCGTGGCGTACGCCCAGGCGTTCAGAGCGAGTTGTTTTAGTAATGCGTAAGCCCTAGAGATTTTTTCAAATTAAAACAAAATTTGTTGAATAAGTCCTTCATATAATACCCAAATTTTCAAAATTCAGCTTGGTAATTACTCAAAAGTTTTAAAAAGGAATTGAAATGTATTAAATTTAAAAGTCAAGACCTTTTTTTTATTGATTGAAGCCCCAATTCATGGTCTTTCCCAATTCTTTATCTTGTCCGCTAGTCTGCTAATATCTCCCAAAAGCAACGAATATTCAATTTATTTTTACAAATACAAAGAGAACTCCATTCTTCTTCATAGCAGCAAGTTCAAAGTTCAAATTGAAGGTTAGTCATCCTTTTTGTTCCTCCATGTAGAAAACTTTATTCTTTTCGACTTAAGTTACTTGAGCTTCTAAGTAGCGTATAATAGATTGTGTTGACTAGTTTTTTGTGGGGATGAAGCAAATCTATACATATATATATATATATATATATATATATATATATATATATATATATATATATATATATATATAGTTTTCTTCTATTTTTATGCAATTTTACCTGTTTATAAATATTTATTGTAATTATATTATTTTATAAAATATTAAAAATTAAATACCTATGGGGCTTACGCCTCGTGCCTCAGGACTTACGCCTCGCTGAGGCATATGTAAAATGCCTCGCCTTATGCCCACGCCTTTTAAAACACTGGTTGTACATTTGGAAGGGTTGTGGCCTACGGGTAATTTTTAAATATGAGTTAATAATGATGTGATGTTGTGATAATATTGTGTGTGAATTGTTGTGTGATTTGGGTTACTGTTATGCGGCGTATAAGGGTGGCATCCCATTGTGTACATTATGCGAGCATAAGGGTGGCATTTCACTATTGTTATGTGTGTTGGAATATTGTCTGGGTGGAGCGATAAGGGAGGCTATTAAACGTAGCGATAAGTGTGGCTATTATAGGAGCAATAAGGGTGGCTATAGGAGCGATAAGAGTGGCTATATGAGTGATAAGAGTGTCTATTGATATGGACATGGCGGAGGGATAATGGAGGCTATTATAGGAGTGATAAGGGTGGTTATAGGAGAGATAATGGTGGCTATTGTCGGAGATGATATGTGATGATGTGGGGTTATTGTGTTGGTAAATTTTATGTGATGATGTGGGGTTATTGTGTTGGTAATTTTTATGTGATGTTGTGATTTTTTTTATGTTTATTATTATCTCTTGTGCAACTTGTCTTGTTGTTTGGTAGCTTGATAATGGTCTGATTCATGTTAAAATTGTGAGCATGTGGCTATTGCCGGGCGGATTATGTTATTGGCACGTGAACTGTCCGTGCAGATGTGATATGAAATGTGGGCACAAGGTGCCAGGAAAATATAATGATTATGTTATTGGCATCTGAACTGTCTGTGCAGATGTGATATGAAATGTGAGCACGAGGTGCCGGGGAAATATAATGATTTTTATTACTGGCACGTGAGTTGTCCGTGCGGTGTTGACAAAAATATGGGCACGAGGTGTCGTGAAAATATAAAAGTGGGCTGAGACCCGTGTTATGAAAATATAAAAGTGGACTGCGACCCGTGTTTTATGATTATCAAACGAGGTGTCACATAGTGACTTTTATTCGAATGAATTATATTCAAAAGATATTTATTTGAAAGAAGTATATTTGAAAGATGTTTATTTGAAAGAAGTATATTCGAAAGATATTTATTTGAAAGAAGTATATTCGAAAGATATTTATTTGAAAGAGTTTTATATTCGAAGGATATTTATTTAAAGAAATACATTCATAGAGTATTTATTCAAAAGAATTATATGTGAAGGATTTATGTTGAAGGACTTGTTTAATTGGGTGTACTTATGTTTCTTATTCGTTTGAGTAATAATTTTGGTGTCTTGCTACCTTGCTGTTTACATCACTAGTTGATTATTGTTGCTATCATTGCTATTTGTTTTTTATTATTTTTGTATACTATGTTGCACAGGTTATTAGACTAGTGAGTGTCTTAACTGTACCTCGTCACTACACCATATAGGTTAGTCTTGATACTTACTGGGTACCGATTGTGGTGTACTCATACTTCACTTCTGCACATGTTTGTGCATAACCAGGTAATGGAGATATCAGACTTGGACAAAGTTAGTGTATTGATCGCAAGGATTCAAGGTAGGGCTGCTTGGCTGTCGCAGTCCCTTGGAGTCTTTCCATTTTTATTGCACTGTCCACTCTTATTCGAGCATTATTGTATATTCGATCCTTGGGATCATTGCATATACTCAATTAGAATTCGTGACTCAGTATTACCAGTCTTGGGAGGTTTTTATATTTGTTTCCACTTTTGGTTTAGACACTTGTATTAAATTATATGTTTTAAAAAATATGGATCGAAATCTAATTGTAATCGGCTCACCTAGTCTTAGAGACTAAGTGTCATCACGATGCATGTGGTGGGATTTTGGTCATGACAGCACTCCCCTCCTTCGTCTCTCTCGCCTATATCCCCCCATCTCTTTCGCTCCACCCCCTTCTCCCATACCCAATAGGTTAGCCCCCCTTCACCCATTTCTCTCGCCTTCCTTTCCCTTCTCTCTATTCTTTCTTATTTCCCCCCTTCCCCTCTCTCTCTCTCTTCTTTCTTCTTTCCCCCTTCCCCACTCCCAAGCTTGAGCAGCAGCACTGCCAACACCCTTTTCCCTTTGCTCCTTTCCCTTTTGTTCCCTCTATCCCTTCGTTCCTTTTTCTTTGCGCTTCTTTGCTATGGGTGGGGCTTCACTAGTGGTAGCGGTGACAACCCCTCCCCCATTTGTTTAGCTTCGTGGTGTTTTGTTTGTATTTCAGGTTAGGGTCGGTGGCTATTGGTAGTGAGCGGGACGTGCGTGCGCAAATAGTAAAGAACATCTGCTGCCCGGGCAAGTGTCAACAAGGGGTGGCGGGAGTTGGACGTGAATCTGCATGGTGGCCGCAACACCGTCATGTATAGCAAGATAATTCCCGGGTTAAATTGGTACCTCCCTTTTTCCTGTTTCCCTTCTTTGTGTTAGTTAAATTGTTGCCATCTTAGTTCGTATTAGTTTATTCACCTTAGTAGTGTGCTTGTAGTTGCAACTTTTCTTCATCTAGTTTTGTCTGTCGCCTAGTGTGTGTTAGTGATTGTCCTTAGTCTACTGTAGGTATAGTAGCTGTGGTCTGGGATGGTCAAGTGAGGTCATGTCCTCGGGGGGAGCGAGGGGTGGGGCGGGAGGTGGGGAAGGGGTTAGGGGGTGGTCGAGAGGCAAAGGAGGCAAGGGGAACAAGGGTGCCTATAGCTTGAGAATTGGGTCATGGAACGTAGGTTCATTGATGGGTAAGTCTATAGAGTTGGCGAAGATCCTTCAGAAGAGGAGGGTCAATATTGCATGTGTCCAGGAGACAAGGTGGGTAGGGTCGAGGGCGAGAGATGCAGACGGGTATAAACTTGGTACTCCGGAGTCCGGAAGGATAAGAATGGAGTGGGTATCTTGGTGGAGAGGGAACTCAGAGAGTCCGTGGTTGAGGTTAGACGAGTGGATGATAGATTGATGACTATTAAGTTGGTAGTTGGGCCTCGATGAGGAGGTTAAATGGTGCTTCTGGGAGGGGTTAGATGAGATTGTGCGTCAAGTTCCATCTGCTGAGAGGCTATTCATAGGAGGGGATTTCAATGGTCATATTGGGTCAATTTTAGGTGGTTATAGCAAGGTGCATGGAGGCTTTGGTTTTGGGGAGAGGAACGGAGGAGGTACCTCACTGTTGGACTTCACTAAGGCTTTTGGTTTGGTGATTGCGAACTCTAGCTTTTTGAAGAGGGAGGAGCATTTGGTTAGTTTTCAAAATGCGGTGGCGAAGACTCAAATTGACTATCTCCTCCTCAGGAGGGGTGACAGAGTGTTGTGCAAAGACTGCAAGGTTATTCCAGGTGAGATTCTCGCGACACAGTATAGGCTCTTGGTGATGGATGTTGATATTATGTTAAAGAGGAGGAAAAGGTCTGCCCGAGGGAGACCGAGAATCAGGTGGGGAGCCTTGACTAAGGATAAAGCCCAAGAGTTGGAGGGGCGGTTGTCGGATATGGGAGTCTGGAGGAGAAGTGGTGACGCGAGCATTATGTGGTTGACGACAACAGACTATATAAGAGAGGATGCGAGAAATGTGTTAGGGGTCTCGACAGGCGTCTCTGGCGGGCACAAAGAAGACTAGTGGTGGAATGAGATGGTCCAAAGCAAAGTGGAAACGAAGAAGATGGCGTACCTAAAGTTAGCAGGAAGCACAGGTGAGGAGGAGAGGCGAGTGTGCATGGAGAGGTATAAGGTAGCTAGGAAGGAAGCTAATCTGGCGGTCATGGAGGCTAAGACTACGACTTATGGTCGTATGTATGAGGAGCTGGGGGAAAAAGGCGGGGAGAAGAAGTTTTTTAGGTTGACCAAGACGAGAGAGAGGAGGGCTCGAGATTTTGATCAAGTGAGACACATAAGGGACGACGATGTTAGAGTATTGATGGAAGATGCCCATATTAAGAGGAGATGACAGATTTACGTTCATAAACTTCTGAATGAAGAAGGGGATCATGATATTGTGCTAGGTGAATTGGAGCATTCTGATAGTCACAGTGACTTTGGGTACTACAGGCGCATCAAGGTTGAGGAGGTCATGGGAGATATGCATAAGATGAGTAAGGGCAGAGCGACCGGGCCAGACGCAATTCCGGTTGAATTTTGGAAGTGTGTGGGTAGAGCGGGTTTGGAGTGACTGACTGGGTTATTTAATATTATTTTTAGGGAGAAGAGGATGCCGGATGAATGGAGATAGAGTACGGTGGTTCTGTTGTATAAGAACAAAGGTGATATTTAGAGTTGTAACAATTATATGGGTATCAAATTACTGAGTCATACAATGAAAGTTTGGGAGAGGGTGATTAAAGCAAGGGTAAGGATGACGGTGTCTATATCCGACAACCAGTTCAGGTTTATGCCGGGTCATTCTACTACGGAAGCTATTCACCTTGTTAGGAGATTGGTGGAATAGTACAGGGAGAGGAAGAAGGATCTGCACATGGTGTTTATTGACCTTGAGAAAGCGTATGACAAGGTTCCTAGAGAAGTTCTCTAGAGATGCTTGGAGGCAAAAAGTGTGTCGGTTGCCTACGTTAGGGTGATTAAGGACATGTATGATAGGACTAAGACTCGGGTTAGGACAGTAGGAGGCGACTCTGAGCATTTTCCGATTGTTATAGGGTTACACCAAGGTTCTGCGCTCAGTCCGTTCTTATTTTCCCTGGTTATAGACGCATTAACACACCTTATTCAAGGGGAGGTGCCATGGTGTATGCTATTCGCTGATGACATAGTTCTAATTGACGAGTCCCGAGGCGGTGTTAATGAGAGGCAGGAGGTTTGGAGACACACTCTTGAGTCTAAGGATTTTAAGCTGAGCAGGACAAAGACAGAATACCTGGAGTGTAAGTTCAGTGCTGAGTCGAGGGAAGTGGGCGTGGATGTGAGCATCGAATCACAGGTCATCCCTAGTAAAGGCAGTTTCAAGTACCTCGGGTCGGTTTTTCGAGGAGGGGGGAGATTGGCCAGGATGTCACACACCGTATTGGGGTGGGATGGATGAAGTTGAGGTTAGCATCTGGAATCCTTTGTGACAAGAGAGTGCCACAGATACTCAAAGGTAAGTTCTATAAAGCAGTGGTTAGATTGGCCATGATGTATGGGGCTGAGTGTTGGCCTGTTAAGAGCTCACATATCTAGAAGATGAAAGTAGCAGAAATGAGGATGTTAATGTGGATGTACGGGCACACTAGGATGGATAAGATTAGGAATGATGATATTCGGGAGAAGGTGGGCGTGGCCCCAATTGATGACAAGATGCGGGAAGCTAGGCTCAGATGGTCCAGGCATGTCCAGAGAAGAAGCCCAGATGCTCCGGTAAGGAGGTGTGAGCAGCTGGCTGTGGAGGGCACGAGAAGAGGTAGAAGACGGCCTAAGAAGTATTGGGGATAGGTGATCAGGCAGGACATGGCTAGGCTTCAGATTTTCGAGGACATGGCCCATGATAGGAAGTTGTGGAGGTCGAGTATTAGGGTTGTAGGTTAGGAGATTGTTCAGTCTTGCCTTACTACGTACTTTTGTAAGACTAGTCTCGTAGAAATTTTGTCTAAGTTAGCTAGTAACAATGTTGTGTCTTGCTACTCTTTCGTTTCTCATAGTACCGGGTCTATTTATTGGCTATCGCTTTTACTTTGCATCTACCTTCTGGTTTTCATGTTGTTATTTTTCCTATGATCTCTGTGGTGGTACTGACATTGTCTCCTTTTGTCTTCTTGAGCCGAGGGTCTTTCGGAAATAACCTCACTACTACTTCGGGGTAGGGGTAAGGTCTACGTATACACTACCCTCTCCAGACCCCACTAGTGAGATTTTACTGAATTGTTGTTGTTGTTATTATTATTATGCTTAATACTATAAGGTTATTTTTGTAAACCGACATTATATTCATACTTTTATAATAATATATAAAAAATATCTATGAACCTACATAAAGTGGACACCTACAAAAATAGATAACTTAGTAATAGAATCGACATTTTCTTACATACTATAGATAATTTAATAGATAATAGATGACTAATGTCTGTTCTATTAGTATGTATATAGATACTAGATAATTTGAACCGACATTAGTATAATAGATAATTTGATTCGGTTCTATTAGTATAATTATACTCGACATTAGTATGTATCAACACATGAACCGACATGTGTAAATATAACTTAGTAAGAAAATGCACAATAGATACTTTAAATCCTAAGAAAATAAAGTAATATCTTTAATGCATATTTGCTGGTACTTTTATATCCTGGCCATATTGTGAAATTCCAAATTGTAAGGACATTATCTTCTTGAAATATTTGACGTGAGAATAACAATTTTTCTTGTCCCGGCTTCTTAATTGATGTTGAAAGGTCAACTTAGAGCGTGTGATTTAGGGTACTCCGAGATAAAAATTATGGAACTTTAATTATCTGTTCTAGATGTTACATTGTGTTATTTTAGTACACAAAGTATTGGTTCTTCGTACGTACTCTTGTGTTGATACTGATTTTTTTGGGAGAAAATTTTCGTTTAGGATATGGATGGCTATGTTAATAAAATATTACTAATATAAGATCAAAATCTAATCTCTCGGTTATTTGTCCTCACATTATATTTTATGAGTTGTTATTCACATTCTACTCTTTGTGTTTCATAATTATTGATATTTTACATAAACTATTAAAGCGTCAAGAATGAATAGTTTTAATGTCAAGGAAAAGTAGAAGATCTGTTGAATTTTATTGATGCCACTTTGTTTTAAATGACGTAATAACACATTCAAGAACGGATAACCATACAAAGAATGGGGAGAAGCCCTGCCAAAAATAATTACAAAATATTGACTTTACAATTTACCCGCACTTATCAGCAACGTAAGTTGTGAGGATGCACTATTTGTGCAAACTACATAAAAGCTAAATTAGAAAATAAAAAAGGACTAACTCTTTTGCATGAGAGGATATTTCTGAGAAAAGTGATGCGTACGAAATGGACGTGACCTTGAGTTGTCTTTAGAATCCCAACACCTACAATCGACAAATTACTCAAGCAATGAGATTATTATCAATGTATACTCACGTGTATTAATGTAGTTTACGACATAACTACAATTCACTTAACTATAATTAATTTGAGAAACTATTCTGACAGTTTATATAAACATAATTGATATACACGTAAAAAAATGTCAGTACAATCAACAATGTAGTAGTTTTATAGGAAAATGAATGAAATATCTTGTCTTGAAAATAGGTATCTGCTTTAGCTGCAGCCTCTTACAAAAAATGTTTCTTATAGTATTTTTTCCCCATCTAATTTTTGCAATAGCTTTGGCGGTCACACGTGCAGAGGCATGTGACATAGAAACTAATATATATATATATATATATATATATATATATATATATATATATATATATATATATATATTATATGTGTGTGTGTCACGACCCAAAATACTGTGATGGCGCCTAACGTCGCCGTCAGGCAAGCCAACGGTAAATTTTCAACTTAATTACTCATTTTAATATTTTTGAAATCATAAATCCCATTAAATAGATAAAGTAAAAATCTAGTACTCGGTCAAACCTGTGATCCTCTTTACCAATTTCCATATGAAGTATAAATTACAAGATAAAATGATAATAATCATGTGACTACAATAATGAACAACCGCTAGGAACCTGTAACGACCCGACCGGCCGTTTTAAGAGTATTAGCCCTGAACCCCTATTTATTGCAACTTCTATTTTATTTTTAGATTTTGTGACTTGCCAGGAGGATTTGTCTTTGGTTTCGGAGTAAAATGGGACATATAGTCCTTAAAATAGAAGTTTAAGTCGTAGGAATCGATCATAGTTCGAACTATATGAAGACGACTCCGGGATGAATTTTTGACGATTCCTATAGCTCTGTAGGGTTATTTTGGTCTTAGGAGTGTGTTCGGTTGTTGAATTAGAGGTCTGTAGGTCATTTTAGCGTCAATTGGCGAAAGTTAGAAAATGGAATGATTTTTGAAAAGTTTGACCGGGAGTGGTGTCACGACCCGGAATTCCTACCGTCGGGACCGTGATGGCGCCTAACATTTTACTTGCTAGGCAAGCCAACGTTAGAGAATCATTTAAACCAATTCTTATTCCATTCAGTAAATAACAATAATTAGCTAAGATGAATTATAGCGAGTGCGGAATAATATAATGAAACTACATTAATTACTACCACCTGGATCAGGAATCACAATTCACGAGCATTCTAGAATTCACTACAAGAAATAGTCTGAAAGAAATACAACTGTTTGGATGAAAAGAAACAGTAAAACAGAAAGGATAGACGGGGACTTTAAGGTCTGTGAATGCGGACAGATCTACCTTGAGTCTCTGGATAGCGGGTCCAACAGCTAAATCCCAATCAACCCGAGCCGGTAGAAAATTTGCACTGAAAGTGCAGAGTGTAGTATCAGTACAACCGACCCCATGTATTGGTAAGTGTCGAGCCTAACCTCGACGAAGTAGTGACGAGGCTAAGGCAAGGCACCTACAAATTAACTTGTACAATTTAACAGTATATATACAAATAACAGTGTTGAAGAGCTAAGCATGACATATCGGGAGGGGAAAACATGCTGGGGGAAATGCGAGATAAAGAACTACAGCAGAATTACAACTAAAACAACCAATATATTATGAATCAACAGAAACAACGAATGCAGTAAAGGAAAAATGCACGACATCACCCTTCGTGCTTGTACTCTCAATCTCACCATAAAATAATAGAAACGGCACGGCATCACCCTTCGTGCATTAACTCTCATGTCATGGCACGACATCACCCTTCGTGCATTAACACTCACAATATGGCACGACATCGCCCTTCGTGCATTAACACTCACAATATCGCACGACATCACCCTTCGTACATTAACACTCTCCCTTACCATAATGCAATGCATAAATAACAACATGGAGATAGAATAACAAGTACAAGCCTTACTTCAATATTTGGTTCCATAATATCAATCTCAACTTTGAAATAAATATTCAATTATTATCATAGAATCTGTAATCATGATAAGAACGATCAATTTAACAACACTAGTCTAAACACGTAACAATTAGGCATAGGAAAGATACAATATAAGAAAAACGGGAGAAAACAGGGAAAACAGGTAAATTGGCGGAGCATAAGTACTCGTCAGTTTACATATACGTCGCTCACATGAGTTTCACATAGCAAATAATCTGAGGTTCCTAATTCCCTCAAGTCAAGGTTAGACACAACACTTACCTCGCTCCGAAGGCCACTTAATACTCAATCACAGCTTTTCCTCTAGAATTCACCTCCAAACCACTCGTATCTATTCAAAAATGACTCAATAATATCAAATATTACAAAAGGAATTAATTACATTGCATAAATTAAATTTCTCAAATTTTCCTCCAAAAAGTTAAAAATCAACCCCGGGCCCGCTTGATCAAAACCCGAGGTTCGAACCAAAATTTATTTAGCCATTCACCCCCGAGCCCAGATATATAATTGGTTTTGGAATCCGTCCTCAAATTGAGGTCTAAATCCCTAGTTTCTACCCTAACTCCTAATTCTACCATGAAAACTCTAGATTTTAGGTTGATAATTCATAAAATATAATGGGTAATTGAAATAAAATGGTTTAGTATCACTTACCAACACTTTGGGGAAGAAAAAAACTCTTGAAAATCGCCTCTAGTCCGTTTGGTTTTTGAGAAAATGAAATAAATGGCCAATTCCCATTTTTGGATTCTATTAAGTGCTGGGCGAGTGTGTTCATCGCGTTCGCGAAGGGTATAGGCTGCCAAGCCTACACGTTTGCGAGACATTGTTTGCGTTTGCGTAGGCTACCCCCTGGCCTTCGCATTCGCAAGACATCACTAGCGTTCATGATGAAGGAAAGACTAACTCCCCCCTCCCCTCAGTGCCTAACACTACGCGTTCGCGATGAGCTTGTCGTGTTCGTTAAGGGTAACACCACCATCACTTCGCGTTTGCGACCAAGCCTTCGCGTTCGCGAAGAAGAAAATTTCGGCCTCATCAGTTTACTCTTCGCGTTCGCGGGAGTACCTTCCCGAACACGAAGAAGGACATGCCAGAACATCTACTGCAGCAAAATACCAGATTTTCCCAAGTCCAAAACATCCCGTGGCCTATCCGAAACTCACCTGAGCTCTCGGGCTCCAAGCCAAACATGCACATAAGTCTAAAAACATCATACGAACTTGCTCGCGCGATCAAATCGCCAAAATAACACCTAGAACTATGAATTTAGCACCAAATCAAATGAAATTCTCAAGAAGACTTTAAAATTCCTATTTTCTCAACTGGACGCCCGAATCACGTAAAATAAACTTCGTTTCTCACCAAATTTCACAGACAAGTCTTAAATATTATAATGAACCTGTATCGGACTCCGGAACCAAAATACGGACCCGGTACTAACAATGCCAAACATCAATTAATTCTTAAAAATAAATAATTTTCAGACTTTTAAGTTTCATCAAAAATTCATAACTCGAGCTAAGGACCTCCGAATTCGATTTCAGACATACGCCCAGGTCCCATAATTTGATACGGACCCACCGGGACCGTCAAAACACGGATCCGCTCCTGTTTACCAAAAATATTGACCGAAGTCAACTAAGATCAACTAAAAATTTTATTTTCATCAATTTTCAACATAAACGTTATTCAGAAACACGCCCAAACTATGCACGCAAATTGAGGAGGGTAAAAATGAGATTTTTAAGTCTTAAGAGCGCATATTCGAGTTATAAAATATAAGATGACCTTTTGAGTCATCACGTTCTCCACCTCTAAAACAAACGTTCGTCCTCGAACGAACATAGAAAAGTACCTGAGCTGGTGAAAAGGTGGGGATATCTACTCCGCATATCGGACTCGGACTCCCAAGTAGCTGCCTCAACAGGCTGACCCCTCCACTACACTCGAATTGAAGGGTAACTCTTTGATTTCAACTGGCGAACTTGTCGGGCTAGAATAGTCATATGGGACAGATTGCCCTTATACTTTCGAAGCATGGACACATGGAATACCGGATAAACAACTGCTAAACTAGGTGGCAACGCAAGCATGTAAGCCACCTCTCCTACACTCTCTAGAATCTCAAAAGGTCCGATATACCTAGGGCTCAACTTGCCCTTCTTTTCGAACCTCATCACACCCTTCATGGGTGATACCCGAAGCAATACTCTCTCCCCGACCATGAATGAAACATCACGAACCCTACGTTCGGCATAACTCTTCTGCCTGGACTGAGCTGTGTGGAGTCTATCCTGAATAGTCTTGACTTTATCCAAAGCATCATTTACTAAGTCTGTGCCCAACAACCGAGCCTCCCCCGGCTCGAACCACCCAATTGGAGACCGGCACTGCCTACCATATAATGCCTCATAGGGAGCCATCTGAATGCTCGACTGGTAGCTGTTATTGTAGGTGAACTCTGCAAGGGGCAAGAACTGATCCCATGATCCTCCGAAGTCTATAACATATGCATGGAGCATATTCTCTAATATCTGAATAGTACGCTCGGACTACCCGTCCGTCTGAGGATGGAATATTGTGCTCAACTCAATCCGCGTACCTAACTCACGCTGTACTGCCTTCCAGAAGTGTGAGGTGAACTGCGTACCTCAATCAAAAATGATAGACACAGGCACATTGTGAAGACGGACGATCTCACGAATGTAAATTTTTGCCAACAACTCCGAAGAATAGGTAACTGCCACAGGAATGAAGTGCGCTGACTTGGTCAGCCTATCCACAATGACCCAAACTACATTAAACTTCCTCTGAGTCTGTGGGAGTCCAACAACAAAATCCATAGTGATACACTCCCACTTCTACTCAGGAATCTCTAATCTCTGAAGTAAACCACCAGGTCTTTGATGCTCACACTTTACCTTCTGGCAATTTAGGCATCGAGCTACATATGCAACTATGTCTTTCTTCATCCTCCTCTACCAATAATGCTGACGCAAGTCCTGATACATCTTGGCAGCGCCCAGATGAATAGAATACCGGGAACTGTGGGCCTTCTCAAGAATCTACTCACGAAGTCCATCCACATTAGGCACATAAATAGGATCCTGCATCCTAAAAACTCTGTCATCTCCAATAGTAACCTTCTTGGCACCACTGTGCCGCACTGTGTCTCTAAGGATAAGTAAATGATGATCGTTATCCTGCCGATCTCTGATGTGCTCAAACAAAGAAGACCGAGCAACTGTACAAGCTAGAACACGGCTGGGCTCAGAAACATCCAACCTCACGAATTGATTGGCAAGGGCCTGAACATCCAATGCAAGCGGTCTCTCACCAACTGGAATATAATCAAGGCTACCTATACTAGCTGACTTTCTACTCAAGGCATCGGCCACCACATTGGCCTTCCCGGGATGATACAATATGGTGATATCATAGTCTTTCAATAGCTCCAACCACCTCCTCTACCTCAAATTGAGTTCCTTCTACTTGAACAAATACTGCAAGCTTCGATGATCCATGAATACCTCACATGGCATGCCGTAAAGATAGTGCCTCCAAATCTTCAGCGCGTGAACAATGGACGCCAATTCTAGATCATGAACAGGGTAATTCTTCTCGTGAACCTTCAGCTGCCACGAAGCATATGCAATAACCTTTCCATTCTGCATCAATACCGCACCTAGACCAATACGAGATGCGTCAGAATATACTGTATAAGATCCTGAACCCGTGGGTAATACCAATATCGGTGTCGTAGTCAAAGCTAACTTGAGCTTCTAGAAGCTCGCCTCACACTCATCTGATCACCTGAACGGAGCACCCTTCTGGGTCAATCTGGTCAACGGGGCTACTATAGATGAAAACCCCTCCACAAACTGACGGTAGTAGTCCGCCAAACCTAAGAAACTACGGATCTCTGTAGCTGATATGGGTCTAGGCCAGTTCTGGACTGCCTCAATCTTCTTAGGATCTACCTGAATACCCTCTGCCGATACAACGTGACACAAGAAGGCAACTGAACTCAACCAAAACTCACATTTTTAGAACTTAGCATATAATTGGCTGTCTCTCAGAGTCTGAAGAACGATCCGAAGGTGCTGCTCATGCTCCTCTCGGCTATGGGAGTAGACCAAGATGCCATCAATAAACACAATCACAAAGGAATCCAAGTAGGGATTGAACACCCGATTCATCAAATACATGAATGTTGTTGGGGCATTTGTCAGCCCAAATGACATAACTAGAAACTCATAATGCCCATACCGAGTCCGAAAAGTTGTCTCAGGGACATCGGATTCCCTAATCCTCAACTGATGGTAGCCAGATCTCAAATCAACCTTTGAAAACACCTTGGTACCTTGAAGCTGATCAAATAAATCATCAATCCTCGACAATGGATACTTGTTCTTGATGGTGACTTTGTTCAACTGCCGATAATCTATACGCATCCTTATCTATCCATCTTTCTTCTTCACAAACAACACTGGTGCACCCCAGGGAGAGACACTAGGTCTAATGAAGCCCTTATCAAGCAAATCTTGCAACTGTTCCTTTAATTATTTTAACTCTGGCGGGGCCATGCGGTATGGCAAAATGGAAATGGGCTGAGAGCCCGGAGCCAAATCAATGCAGAAATCAATATCCCTGTCGGGTGGCATCCCCGGCAGGTCTGCAGGAAACACCTCTAAAAACTCACGAACAACTGGCACTGAATCCATGGAAGGAACCTCCGCACTAGAATCGCGGACATAAGCCAAATTAGCTAGACACCCCTTCTCGACCATATGCCGAGCCTTCACATAAGAGATAACCCTGCTGTTAGAATGGCCAAGAGTCCCTTTCCACTCTAATCGAGGCAAACCCTGCAAGGCTAAGGTCACCGTTTTGGCGTGAGAGTCTAATATAGCATGATAAGGTGACAGCCAATCCATACCTAGTATGACATCAAAATCAACCATATAGAGAAGTAGAAGATCTACACGAGTCTCAAGACTCCCAATGGTGACCACACGCGAATGATAAACACGATCTACAATAATAGCATCTCCCACAGGTGTGGACACATACACATGAGCACTCAAAGAATCACGAGGAACAACCAAATATGAAGCAAAATAGGATGACACGTAGGAGTAAGTAGATCCCGGATCAAATAGAACTGAAGCATCTCTACTGCAAACTGAAACAATACCTATGATAGAAGCGTCAGATGACTCAGCCTCAGGCCTGGCTGGAAAAGCATAACACCGGGGTTGGGCCCCACCACCCTGAACTACGTCCCTGGGACGCCCTTTAACCGGCTGGTCTCCACCTTTAACAGCCTGACCTCCACCTCTAAAAGTCTGGCCTCTACCTCTGGCTGGCTGAGTAGGTGGTGCAGCAACTGGTGCCAGAACCATGGCACGAGAACTCTAATGCTGTGAGCTGCCCGTTGCCCGAGGGAAAAATCTAGCAATGTGCCTCGGATCACCACAAGTATAACATAATCTCGGCTGCTATGACTGCTAACCCTGAAACTGACCCTGTCGACCTGAGTAACCACCTTGATAACTTTGGAGTGGAGATGCACTAATAGGAGCTGGTGGTGCACTGTAGTCTAGCTGGTCGGAATAATGCATCTAAGGGCCATGACCACCTGAGGCACCGTGGGATGCCTGGTGTGCTGAATGAAACGGCCTAGGAGGATGGGCTCTACCAAAAGTACTTCTTCCTCTAGATGAGGCACCGCTGAACTCACCGAAATAATGAGGTCTCTTGTCAGACCCCTGACCTCCCTAAGTAAGAACCATCTCGACTCGTATGGCGACATTAGCAGCTGCCTGAAAAGAAATCTCACTCCCAGTCTCCTTAGCCATATGCAATCTTAGAGGCTGAGCAAGTCCATCAATAAAACTCCTCACCCTCTCTCTCTCGGTGGGAAGCATAAGAATAGCATGACGGGCCAAATCCACAAAACGGGTCTCATACTGAGTAACAGTCATACTGCCCTACTGGAGACGCTCCAACTGACGGCGATGCTCCTCTCTCAATGTGATAAGTAGAAACTTCTCTATGAAGAGCTGAGAGAATTGGTCCCAAGTAAGAGCAGGTGACCCAGCTGGTCTGGTCAACAAATAATCTCTCCACCATTCTTTGGTGGAACCAATCATCATAAATGCAGCAAAATCAACCCCATTGGTCTCCACTATACCCATGTTCCGTAGAACCTCGTGACAGTTGTAAACATACTCATGGGGATCCTCTGAAGGAGCACCACTGAAGTGAATTGGGAAGAGCTTGGTAAACCTGTCCAACCTCCACAAAGTCTCAGAATACATAGCTGGCCCATCTCCGACCTGTATCGCAACAACCGACTGAACTACTCCTACTGGCTGAGCTACTGGAGCCTGATACTAGGGAGCTATCTGCTCCAGAGCAGGAGTAGTGGGAGTCTGGGCTCCTCCTCCAGCCTGAGAGACTACTGGTGCCATGGGAAATGCACCAGTCTGGGCCACACTCGCCATAAGGCCCACCAAACAGACCAAAGCATCCTGAAGTACTAGGGTGGCAATTAACCCCTCCGGAACCTGAGCTGGTCCGGCAGGAACAGTCTAGGCTGGAACCTTCTCGTCAAGATCCATCTGAGGCTCCACTGCTGGGGCTGCTGCTCGGGCTCTGGGCTGAGCCCTGCCCCTACCTCGGCCTCTGCCCCTCGTAGGAGCTTCCATTGGAGGCTCTGGCTGCTGCTCAACTGAGGAAGCGATATGTGTTCTCGCTATCTGTGAGAGAACAATAGTAGAAGAGTTCAATTAGTATTGAAAAAACAACATCGCATGACAGAGAAGAATAGAAGTGAAATTTGTTCCAAAACGTCATAGCCTCTGGAAGATAAGCACAGATGTCTCCGTACCGATCCTCCAGACTCTACTAAGCTTGATCGTGAATCGTGAGACCTAGGCAATCTTGTGCTCTGATACCAACTTGTCACGATACGGAATTCCCAATGTCGGGACCATGATGGCGCCTAGCATTTCACTTACTAGGCAATCCAACATTAGAGAATGATTTAAACCAATTCTTATTCCATTCAGTAAATAACATTAATTAGCTAATATAAATTATAGTGAGTGCGGAATAATATAATGAAACTGCATTAATTACTACCACCCGGATCTGGAGTCACAATTCACGAGCATTCTAGAATTCACTATAAGAAATAGTCTGAAAGGAAATACAATTGTTTGGATAAAAGAAATAGTAAAATAGAAAGGATAGACGGGGACTTCAAGATCTATGAACGCGGACAGATCTACCTTGAGTCTCCAGAGAGTGGGTCCAATAGCTAAAATCATGATCAACCCGAGCCGGTATCAAAATATGCACAAAAAGTACAGAGTGCAGTATCAGTACAATCGACCCCATGTACTAGTAAGTGTCGAGCCTAACCTCGACGAAGTAGTGACGAGGCTAAGGCAAGACACCTACAAATCAACCTGTATAATTTAACAGTATATATACAAATAACAGTGATGAAGAGTTAAATAGGACATATCGGGAGGGGGAAACATTCTGGGGGAAATACGAGATATAGAACTACAGCAGAATGATAACTGAAACAACCAATATACTATGAATCAACAGAAACAACGAATGCAGTAAAGGAAACATTCACGGCATCACCCTTCGTGCTTTTACTCTCAATCTCACCATAAAACAATAGAAACGGCATGGCATCACCCTTCGTGCATTAACTCTCATCTTATGGCAAGGCATCACCCTTCGTGCATTAACTCTCATCTCATGGCAAGGCATCACCCTTCGTGCATTAACACTCACAATATGCCACGACATCACCCTTAACCCTTCGTGCATTAACACTCACAATATGGCACGACATTACCCTTCGTGCATTAACACTCTCCCTTACCATAATGCAATGCATAAACAACAACAGGGAGATAGAATAATAAGTACAAGCCTTACTTCAACATTTAGTTCCACAATATCAATCTCAACTTTGAAATAAATATTCAATTATCACCAGAGAATCCGTAAGCATGATAAGAACAATAAATTTAACAACACTAGTCTAAACACGTAACAATTAGGAATAGGAAAGATACAATATAAGAAAAAGGGAGAAAATAGGTAAATTGGCGGAGCATGAGTACTCATCACCTCACATATACACCGCTCACATGAGTTTCACATAGCAAATAATCTGAGGTTCCTAATTCCCTCAAGTCAGGGTTAGACACAATACTTACCTCGCTCTGAAGTCACTTAATACTCAATCACAGCGTTTCCTCTAGAATTAACCTCCAAATCACTTGTATCTATTCAAAAACGACTCAATAATATCAAATATTGCTATAGGAACTAATTACATTGCATAAATTAAATTTCCCAAATTTTCCTCTAAAAAGTTAAAAACCGACCCCGGTCCCGCTTGGTCAAAACCTGAGGTTCAAATCAAAATCCATTTACCCATTTCTCCGAGCCCCGATATATAATTGGTTTTGGAATCCGACCTCAAATTGAGGTCTAAATCCCCAATTTTTCTGAAATCCCTAGTTTCTACCCTAACCCCTAATTCTACCATGAAAACTCTAGATTTTAGGTTGATAATTCATAAAATGCAATGGGTAATTATAAGAAAATGGTTTAGAATCACTTACCAAAACATCCCGTGGCCTATCCGAAACTCACCCGAGCCTTCGGGGATCCAAACCAAACATGCACACAAGTCTAAAAACATCATACGAACTTGCTCGCGTGATCAAATCGCCAAAATAACACCTAGAACTATGAATTTAGCACCAAATCAAATGAAATTCTCTAGAACACTTTTCTATTTTCTCAACTGGACGTCTGAATCACGTCAAATCAACTCCGTTTCCCACCAAGTTTCACAGACAAGTCTTAAATATTATAATGAACCTGTACCGGGCTCCGGAACCAAAATACAAGCCCGGTACTAACAATGCCAAATATCAATCAATTCTTAAAAATAAATAATTTTCAGACTTTTAACTTTCATCAAAAATTCATAACTCGAGCTAAGGACCTCCGAATTCGATTCCAGGCATACGCCCAGGTCCCATAATTTTATACGGACCCACCGGGACCATCAAAACACAGATCCGGGCCTGTTTACCAAAAATGTTGACCAAAGTCAACTAAAATTAACTTTTATGGCAAAAATTCTTATTTTGATCAATTTTCAACATAAAAGTTATTCGGAAACACGCCCGAACTATGCACGCAAATCGAGGAGGGAAAAATGAGATTTTTAAGTCTTAAGAGCGCATATTCGAGTTATAAAACATAAGATGACCTTTTGAGTCATCACATTCTCCACCTCTAAAACAATCGTTCGTCCTCGAACGAACATAAAAAAGTACATGAGCTAGTGAAAAGGTGGGGATATCTACTCCGCATATCGGACTCAGACTCCCAAGTAGTTACCTCAACAGGCTGACCCCTCCACTGCACTCGAATTGAAGGGTAACTCTTTGATCTCAACTGGCGAACTTGTCGGGGTAGAATAGCCACCGGCTCCTTCTCGTAAGTCAAATCCTTGTCCAACTGGACAGAGCTGAAATCTAACATATGGGATGGATTGCCGTTATACTTTCGAAGAATGGACACATGGAATACCGGATGAATAGCTGCTAAACTAGGTGGCAACGCAAGCCTGTAAGCCACCTCTCCTACCCTTTGTAGAATCTCAAAAGGTCTGATATACCTAGGGCTCAACTTGCCTTTCTTTCCGAACCCCATCACACCCTTCATGGGTGATACCCAAAGCAATACTCTCTCCCCGACCATGAATGCAACATCACGAACCCTACGGTTGGCATAACTCTTCTACCTGGACTGAGCTGTGCGAAGTCGATCCTGAATAGTCTTGACTTTATCCAAAGCATCATGTACTAAGTCTGTGCCCAACAACCGAGCCTCCCCCGGCTCGAACCACCCAACTGGAGACCGGCACCGCCTACCATATAATGCCTCATAGGGAGCCATCTGAATGCTCGACTGGTAAAAATGAGATTTTTAAGGCTTAAGAGTGCAGATTCGAGTTCTAAAACATAAGATGACCTTTTGGGTCATCATAAGTGGGATTTTTGATATCGGGGTCGGATTCCGATTCTGGAAGTTGGAATAGGTCCTCAATGTTAATTATGACTTATGTGAAAATTTTGAGTACAATCAGACTTGATTTGTAGGTTTCCGTATCGGATGTAGAAGTTTGAGTTTTAAAGTTTATTAGGTCTGAATTGATGTACAATTCGTATTTTTAGCGTTGTTTGATGTGATTTAAAGGCTCGACTAAGTCCGTATGATGATTTAGGACTAGTTGGTATATTTGGTTGAGGTCCCGGGGGCCTCAGGTAAGTTTCAGATGGTTAACAGATCATTTTTTGACTTAGAAGATTTTCTAGTGATGGGCTGGTTCTGGAGTAATCGCACCTACGCAAGGTTGACCGCATGTGCGAGCCCGCAGAAGCGAGTAATGGGACGCAAGAGCGGGGCTAGGGGAATTTTGCTAGTGGTCGCAGATGCTGTGTGAAGGTCACAGAAGTGGAGTCGCTTCTACGGAAGATTGGTCGTAGAAGCGGACGAGTGTGGGAAGGCCTGTCCGCAGAAGCGGACGTGTTTGCACAAATGCGCACCCGCAGAAGAGGGATTTAGACCGTAGAAGCAGAATGGGTGCGAAGAGCTGATTCCGCATAAGCGGATCACAGGCCACAGAAACGGTTTCGCAGGTGCGGATAATTGGCCGCAGTTGCAAAAAGCCTGGGCAGTGTTTAAAACCGAAGGGCTTCGTGATTTTTGTCATTTTGGACTTTGCAAACTCGGTGTAGGGCGATGTTTGAGAGCCTTTTCGAGGGATTTCTTGAGGTAAGTCTCTTGTGCTTGTTTTTGATTAATAATTTTGTTTTTCCATTGATTTTCCCACCTAGATTGTATGTGTTTAAGGTGGAATGTGGGAGTTTGAGGCTAAGGGTTTGGAGAGTTGATTTGAGGAAATGAGTGGCGATTTGGTGTCGGATTTCGGTAATTTTGGTATGGGTGAACTCGATATCTAACGAGTGTTCGTATTTTATGACTTTTACCCAATTACGAAATGTGAGCCCGGGTCGACCTTTTGGGCCGAATTTTTGATTTTTTGCTAATGTCGTAGTTTCATTATTTAAATTAGTTTCTTGTAGATATATTTATAGTATGAAATTATTTTGTCTAGATTAAAGCCGATTAGAGTTGAAAAGTCGAGGGAAAGGCATACTACTTGACTGATTGGACAAGATTTAAGGTAAGTGACTTGTCTAACCTTGTGTGGGGGAAATCCCCTTAGGAATTGGTACTGTTATAACAATTTGTGATATGTGAGCGCCGTGTACGCAAGGTGACGAGTTCGTACACGGGTTGAATATGAAAAATTTGGTTCTTGTTGATTTGTCATCTTTTGAATTTCCTTAAATGAGTTGTCTTCTTTTAAAATACATTAACTGAGTTGCCTTAGTATATGTAGTGATCATGTTTAGCCTAGTATCGCATGTCTACGTGCCTTAACCCTTACTTGCAATTTGTGCAACATGCTTAGTTGAATTGCCTATTTTTCTTGATTTGAATTAAATCTTTAACTGCAAGATTTTTGCTGAAAGCTCGTATTTCCTTTAATTACCTATTACATATTTACTTTGGAACTACGAGGCGGTTCCTCGGGAGATCCCCTTGTACTGCATATTTACTTTGGGACTACTAGGTATTTACAAGGGAGATCCTCTTGTACTGCATATTTACTTTGGGACTACGGGGTGTTTACTCGGGAGACCCCCTGTACTGCATGTTTACTTTGGGACTACGAGACGGTACCTCGGGAGATCCCCCTTGTCGTGCATGTTTACATTTGGGACTACGAGGCGGTACCTCGGGAGTGTGCCTGTTGTTTTCCTCTATTTACTGAGCTGTTATTTTTCCGAGGTTTCCCGTTGTTAAATTTTAAATCATTTTAAATTATTATTATATCTTCTGCCTTACTTTTCTTTTAAACCAGTAGGGCCCTGACCTGACCTCGTCACTACTCCACCGAGGTTAGGCTTGGCACTTACTGGGTACCGTTGTGGTGTACTCATATTACACTTCTACACATCTTTTTGTACAGATCCATGTTCTTCCCACCAGACCAGATACCAGTGAGTTGGACCGCACGTGGGGACTTCAAGGTATATCTGCCAGCATCCGCAGACCTCGAAGTTCCCTTCTATCCTTACTATGTTGTTTTCCTTATTTTCTTTAGACTCTGATGTATATAGACACTTAGTATTTGCTCTTAGAAGTTTGTGACTTATTTTCACCGGGTTTTGGGAGTTGTAAATTATGGATTTGCAGTTTTATATTTATATAGCATGTGTTGAGAATGGAGTTCAATTTATTATTTATGTATTCCGCAAGTTGTTAGGCTTACCTAGTCTTAGAGACTAGGTGCTATCACGACATCCTATGGAGGAAAATTGGGGTGGTGACAGAACTCTCAAAACCCGATGTCACAAGTGCATGAACATTTACTAAGGAGTATAATAATAATACAACATCTATCTAGAATATAAATAAGACATGACAAGTAAATAGTACGACGAAGACTTTATGGGCTGCAATACGTAGTTGGGAATATAGCTCACCATAAAGTCTCCTCATTACTTGCGCCCAGATGACCATCAAATGAACCTGTCAGATCCTGCACATTTAGTACAGAAGTGCAGCATGAGTACATAAATCAATGCGTACCCAGTAAGTATCTAACCTAACCCCGAAGAAGTAGTAACGAGGGATCGATATCGACACTTACTAGAGGTCCAATAAAGCAATATGATAAATCGTAAGCATATATGAAGCACAAAATAATAATGGGATAAAACAGTAACCAACATATTCTTTCAAAATTCTTTTAACGATATAAATTTTTCAATCTCGTATCCTATCCCAACAGCTCGAAAAATATCAAGTGCCAATATCAAAGGAATGAAGAATACCATATAAAATGCCAGGCATCAGTGAAAGTATAATCTCGTGAATATTCGGACTGCTAACGATATAACACACGAATTTATGACGAGGTCATACGGCTCGATCCAGAATAATGTGTACACTATCGAGAGTCGAGCAACACGAATCATAGATGCATCTATTACACTGCCGAGGCGTCCGTCCCTCTCCACAAAAAAGGAATGAAATCATCGAATTACGAGACACGTGCCTATAATACAGTACACGAACACAAGGTGATAAGGCTCGACCTAATATATATATATATATATATATATATATATATATATATATATATATTAAATTTCAATTACAAATTCAATTAATTAAGCCAGCTGAATGAGTTCAAATAATTAAAATATTACATGACAAAGTCCTAAGTCTACCCGAACATAAACATATTTTAGCTACGTACGGACTCTCGTCACCTCGTGCGTACGTAGCATCCACAACTAGTCTTTGTAGCACGATATTATTTACCACTAAACTTTTGAATCCCAAAACTTTAAAATTAAAAACAGTTCATCAATTTGTTAAACAAAATTGAGAAAGACAACGATATGTCTATAACAATAAAAAATACAATATTCAACATAAATTTCCAAGTAAAAGTATTATTCATCTATCTATATCTATATACTATATTAAAAGCACGAATGCCCTTGGCGAATGTCATTCATCTTTGTTTCCCTTTAAAAATAGATTCCACACTGAATAAAATAGTTATTTAATTATTTTTCTAATATTTATAACTTTAAAATCAACTAAATTTTGTTTATTAAACTCTTCTTTATTTGAACTATGTAAGAAGTCCTCATGTTTAAAACTTTAAAATCTATATAAATTTACCATTTAAATTCGAATAAATCAACTTACTTTACATATATAAACCAAATTGAACGATAGAATAGTTATTAAATGACGCCGCGCGTGTATGTTGATGGACTAACTTAAGGTGGATACATCCTGAATTGTCTTTGAACAAAATATCTTTAACATCCTGTTACTTTTCCAGTTGTTTTTCGAAAACTTAGAGACAGACAATTATAATGAGGAAACAACTTTGTATAGTTTGCACCCACAAACTTTGTGCTCCTTTCCGTGTCTCTTTCTTTTTCCTCCCCCACCCACCCAATTTTCTATGTTTACTTCATCAATTTCTAATGAACTATGAACTCACAAAATGTGTGCTCCAAAAATACTCAAACCTTATGTATCTAAATTGTTGAATCGGTAGTTAACTCTCAGAAAATATGCTGAACAATTTGACTAAAAAGAATCACATAACTATAAAAAGAAACAATATCCTTATGGTTCTATGCACCCTATTCCTTGTTATCTCTCTCTAGCTTTTAAAGGAAGGAAAGAAAGAAATTTAAAGGTCAAAATTTCCCCCGTTAATTTCTCAAAATGGTGGAATTGTTTCTTGTAGCATTACTATTGTTCCAAAATTGTGTAATCACACCTGGTTCTGCATCCCATCATGAGAGGCTAGTTATAAAAATTATTCACTATGATTATGTCAACTCGCTTTTCTACGACCCAAAACTGACACTTGAAGATCGCGTCAAAAGAATGAATCAAAGATCAGAGGCTCGTATTTCAGATCTAATGAATGTCTCAAATAATCTGAAAGAAGATGCGGTTGACGTTCGGATTTACCCAGCATATACCTCTCAGTTTCTTGTTCCATTAAAAATTGGTACACCTCTTGTGCCCCAAATTCTTACCATGGACACTGGGAGTGTATTACTTTGGGTTCATTGTGGCTATACCATTGGTGGTGAAGCCTCACCAGCTCCATTATACCACAATGCACATTCTTCATCATATGAATTAAGAAGATGTGTATTGTGAGACATCTATATGTGACCTTATGACTCTTAGAGGAAGATGTGGAAGAATCTCAAGGAGATGTGAGTATTTTGTAAACTATGCAACAGGTAAGAGTAAAGGACATCTTGCTTCTGAAGTTATGTCATTTAAGTCAATCAATGACACTGAAGTGACTATCAAGCATCTTATTTTTGGATGCTCAATCTATTCTGATGGTGCAGATAGTGTTAGTGGAATCCTTGGGTTTGGACAAACAGCTGTGTCTTTGATTTCACAACAAAATTATACTGGATTCTCATATTGTATCGGTGATATAACCTATGTAGATTATGATTCAAATGCATTAATTCTTGGAGGCAAGCCTATAATGGAAGGAGCGTCCACTCCCATGTTTATGGTTATAGGCAAATACTTCATAACTTTAGAAAAAATCAGTGTCGGGGACAAGTTTCTTGACATTGATCCAAGCATATTCAAGAGAATCGATCACCAAGGCGGAATGCTTGTTGATACCGGGGCCACTGCTAGTTATTTGCCTGAGATAGCATACAAGAAACTGAAGGAGGAAATTAAAACTGTAATTGGTACGACGTTGGAATAATTTATAAGCAAAAGACCAGAAGAGCTTTGTTACTATGGAGTTGTCACCGAGGATCTTAAAGGCCTTCCAACAATAGCATATCATTTTGTTGAAAATGCTAAAATGGAGTTTACTGCTGAAAATTTGTTTAAACAAGATGAAGCTGACCATTGCTGCTTGTCCATACAAATTTCTGAAAACAACAAGACTCCTATGCCTTTTAGCGTACTTGGAGTTTTGGCGCAGCAATTTTTCTATATCGGCTTTGACTTCAACACCATGAGAATGCCCTTCACTAGGATAGATTGTGACCACCTGTTTGATTGATCATTATATTGTACTAAATTGCTTGTATTTTCCTAATTTCCTAGTGTTTGCAATCTTAAAAATTTCAGTGTGCCAATAGAGAATAACATTTAGAAACTCTAACTAATTAAATTCATCTATGGAACTATTAAACAACTTCAAAGAATTATCTAGACAATAGCGTAGTAGTAGGCAGTTAAATGTACTGTCAGATTAGTATGAATTAGACTAATTTTCACAACCGCAAGCAAAGTTCAAATTCTTCTTAAGATGGAAAGTGCGTCCATTATAGGACAATAATCAATTGAGTTTAGTGGTGACAAAAATGGACGAGTTGGATCGAATTTAGATGGGTTGAAAATGAGTTGACACGTAGTTAACCATATTTAAATGAACGGGGTCAACTCATTAGGGACGGATTGGATGAATCAAGCAAATTTAGATCGAAATTGCCACCAACTTGGTAAAGATACTACTACTAATCAAACATAAATATATTATTCATACTCCAACTTCCAACCGAGAAAACACCTGATACATTAATATTTTATCTCAAACCCAATAAATAAAATGGATTGGGATAGAATCTCAAAGACAAACTCATAAACTTCAAATCCTGGAACCGTATTTGAGAATCACCATGGATGAATGATCATAGTTGGATCAAAAGCCACGCATGCTACTTCTAACCACTTCTGAGGTGGAGATAATCTGAAAGGCCTTTTAATATGGGAAGCATTGTCTTTAACTCTGTCAGTGAAGGCTAAATGGCAAATATGTTGTGTTAGGGCAGTTTCATTGTTCCTGAAAATTGGAACTTGTTTTAGGGCTTCGTGGAATTCTGATACTGGCCATCTATTTGTTACCTCATGACCAAGGAATAGAAGTTCAAATAGCTCGCTGCATTTATAGATAGCCCTAAAACTTTTTTCAAACACTTCATTGGACATTGGAGTAAACGAAAGGTGTACACAATTTTCTATTTCTTCTTCTACCTTCCATGCAGTAGTCGATGAGATGAATATTTACACGATAATTATGATTGTCATAATTACAATGGATCTTTGAGCTTCCATTACTAGGCAATCTTCTTAATTTTGGAATACGAAAAAGAAGAAAAGAATAATTTGTGGTTAGGATTGGTGCTAGGGACAATGAAGAGTGTAAATATTTTCGTTTTAGTCAGGGTTTATAGCACTTTTTGCATAATTCAAGGTAAAGTAGGACTAGGATTCTTCTTAACTAAATTTTGACATAATAATATTTCACGTCTCCATTACAAATTAGGAATTCGTTCAAGAATATATAGTTTCTTTTCTTTTCCTTTCCATTTTGAAAATTGCCAACGCACGCATAATGTGTGCATTTGAAAAATATTTATCTGAACCCTATGACACAATTTAAAAACTTCCAAAAATTTGAAAAGTTAATTAAAAAGTTTCTTAACAAACGTACTCTCAATATCATGTTACTTTTCCACTTGTTTTATAAAAAATATATAGACTCTTAACAACATAATTAATTGTGGTGATGACCTTGGATATACATTTCAATATTTTCAAAAGATTAAATCCACCTTATCCCATTAATCTTGTAGGGTAGGGAAACGCAAAAAATATCACTGGAGTTTACAAATCACATTACTATCCATTGTTTGAGGAAAACCTAATTTCGTTAGATATGGGGAAAAGAGAATATGAGTTCTTACAGTTTCCTTCGTTGTATCCTATGCAAATCTAAGCCTCCCTACAGAAATATCATATTATATAATGATATGAGAATATTTTCATATTGTTGGGAATAAACCCCCTACAGAAATAATATTTACGGTAATAAAAGTGGAATAATAACGTAGTACCGAGATACGGTAATTAACAAGAATAAAAGAGTGACAACGACATCAAGATTTTTACGTGGAAAACCCTTTTGAATAAGGAAAAAACTACGAGCCCGAGACGAACAACTGATATCATTATAGCAAGGAATTTTACACTTTGTAGGTACGAGTAAAATACTCCAAAGACCACTACAACACTCAAAAGAAATAACCCTCCTTTGATATTCCAACCTCACTACAATATCGCTCACTCTCCATTTTTCTCACAGACTATTTTCGTATACTCTGTCTGTGAAGCCTCGCTCTTTCTTTCTCTTTTTTTAGTGTATCTACAAATAAAAGTAGATGCACTTATTTATAGTTGCAGAATGCCCATGATGATGTATGTAATGACATCAACACTGCTGTAAAAGTCTGCCCAAATCTTTTCTAGTATTATTTGGTTAGCTTGAAGTTTTCAAAGCAAAAGAAAACTTCTCTTCTATCACATATGGGATGGACTCAATAAATCTCCCCCTCTAGTCCCATGCACCTGAAGAAGGTAACTCTAGTTTTTTATATAGAGTTCATGCCGACAAGTTCTTTGTATAGCTCAGACTTGTCTCTTGGTACCACCTTGGTCAGCATATCTGAAGGATTCTCACTAGTATGGATATTTTTTACCTGCATGGATCCATCCCCTATCCTTTCTCAAATCCAGTGATATCTCACATCGATATGCTTCGTCCTTGCATGATACATGATATTTTTGCTCAGGTCTATTGCACTTTGACTGTCACAATAGACGACATACTCTTTTTGATGCAATCCAAGCTCTCGAAGGAACTGTTTTAGCCAAACCATCTCCTTTCCAGCTTCAGTAGCGGCAATATAATCTACTTCAGTTGTAGAGAGTGCGATCAACTTCTGCAACTTCGACTTCCATGATATAGATATAGCTCCTCCTGAAAATGTGAATAGGTATCCTGTAGTAGATTTACGATTATCAAGATAACCTGCCATATCAGCATCCGTGTAGCCCTTCAAGATTGGATCAGATCCTCCAAAACACAAGCAATCTCCTATAGTACCTCTTAGGTACCTGAGTATCCACTTGACTGTTTCCTAATGTTCCTTTCCAGGATTTTTAAAGAATCTGCTAACAATACCAACTGCATGAGCAATATCAGGTCTGGTGCATACCATTGCATACATCAAGCTTCCGACTGCTGAAGAATAAGGAACTTTCGCCATGTTCCCTTTCTCTTCCATTGTTGTAGGACATATCTTCTTACTCAACTGTTGATGACCAACAAGAGGTGCATTGACTGGCTTAGCACTTTTCATGTTGAAGCGTTCCAGTACACGTTCAATGTACTTCTCCTAAGATAGCCACAACTTTCTGCTTGTTTGCTGTTGAACTATCTTCATCTCTAGAATTTGTTGTGCTGGGTCCACGTCCTTTATATCAAATTACTTGGACAAATATCTCTTCAACTTTGTAATCAGCTCCTTGTCTTGTTTTACATTCAACATGTCACCCACATACAACAATAATATAATAAAGTTATTCCCATAACATCTTTTGAAGTATACACATGGATCAGAATAGGTCTTTATGTATGTTTGACCTTTCATGAATGAGTCAAACTTCATGTACCACTGGCTTGGTGTCTGCTTTAATCCATAAAAACTCTTATTCAATTTGCACACCATGTATTTCTTTCCAGCTATTTCAAATCCTTATGGCTGCTCCATATAAATCTCCTCTTCCAAATCTCTATGAAGAAATACAGTTTTCATGTCCAACTGCTCCACTTCAAGATCTAGGCTAGCTGTTAAGATCAAGATTGTTCGAATAGAAGTCATTTTGACAACAGGTGAGAAAATTTCATCAAAATCAATACCTTTCTTCTGTTCGAAGCCTTTTACCACTAATCGAGCTTTGTATCTGACCAACTTGCCATTTTCATCTTTCTTGAGTTTAAAGACCCATTTGCATTTGAGTGGTCTTTTACCCTTTGGAAGTTCAACCAACTTGTACGTGCCATTTTTTTGTAGAGATTTCATCTCTTCTTGCATGGCTTTCATTCACTAGTTCTTTTCTGGATGGGGCAACACCTCCTTAAGACCTTCTGGCTCCCCCTCATCACCGATGAGCACATACTCTATGGAAGGGTACCTGCATGACTCTACTCTTGGCCTCTCTGATCTCCTCAGATGTTGACAACAAACGTGTACGGCAGAAGGCCATTTGGTGTTAAAGTATTTAAGTATTCTTCTTGGTAGTAATTGTTGCTACATATTACGTTGAGTCAAAACTGAAAAATATTTTATTTTTACTATAAAACTTAGCAATCAACCTATTACTTAGTTGATCAACATATTCATTTCTTCTAGCTAAGATAGCTCTTTAATTTCTATCATGTAATTTGCACAATTTTATTTTAATCTAATGATGAAAATATTTTCCTTATTAAATGCACTACTATTACCATTGGAGTTGATAACCAAGTATTGTAGAAGAGCCAAATCATCTTTATTGGATGCTCTTCTTCGTTTCCAATACGAAACAAGAAATTACTGAATGTTGGATATGTTCGTACTTTTATATTTCTTGGCATTTGAATATTTTTCATTTGAGGTCATAAGTATGATTTAGCAAGCTAGCTTTTACAGTTTTTGTTTTCATCAATTTTGAAACTACTGATTGTACTTGACAGAAATCATATCCCAAACTATTACTTTTTCACCAAATGGTTCATTGATATCCAATATATCTCTAAAACTCTGGACAATTGTTTCAATCGTTTGACGCTTAGCCAAAAGCGCTTCATCTCATATTATCACTTTTGCTTTCCTTATAAATTTAGTACTATTGCTATGCTTTGATATATTTGTGATGGTTATTTCAGCTATTTGAAGAGTATCAAATCTAAAGTGAGTTGTACGACCCCATAATAAAATCATTGATGGCACACCACTTGTTCTTATTCCTAACAATATCATGCCTCTTAATCTGACATTTGCAAGTAATGCATGACATATGAATATTATTTTGATTCCGCCGGAGGCATCTACAAAGAATAATCTCGTTATACCAGAGTATACTTTTGATAGTATAGTCTTAAAAGCTTATTCTTGTTCAGGATTTAGCTTTGATGGTCTTCTTAATATTATACTAATCTTTTTTTACTTTGTTATCTAATTTTTTTAATCTCTAACACTCTTTTTATGGTATAAATTTATGTACCCTAACATTTTTTTAACTTGAAAAATAATTTTTCTCATATTGTAAATTTAAAAAATAATTTAATTGGATTTTCTTGCTAAATAATTAATTGAAAGATTTAATTATTTTGTTTTATCATTTAAAAATAATTTATTTTCTGTTGATTCAGATTCTTAATAGTAGTTCATCTCTTGTTTGAATATTTAAACGTAATTATAATTTTATCCACCATAAATTTTATTTTCAAAGAGTAAAAAGATCGATCTCACATTCTACTTTTAGATCTTTATGTGCAAAATCTTTAGTGGTATTGACTCTTTACCAATTTTTTTCTTTATCTTTCTCACACATTTATATTCTTAAAAATTTTCTTAGTTGTTCTTTAATAATTGGATATATTTTTCAATATTACACAAAAATTAAAAAATATTATTTGAGTAGAAAAGCAGTTCAAATATAATATAATAATATATTATCGTGGAGATTCTTTTCTCAATTTCAATACTTTATGCAGTCCGTTTAATATTACTTTTATTTTTTCTTGGTATTGGATATTATAGAGTGGTAATGTATTACCAATATGGAGTATTCTTATGAAATTACTTTTATTAAATCTTCCTATATATGTTTAATAATAATTCAATAGACAAGATTGTATTAATTTTAAAATATTAAATATTAAAAATGTTAACATAGAAGTTATTGTAGTCCAAAAAATAAGTTATTACAATTATGCCCTTTCTCTATGAGTTCTTCTATTTAATATTTTAGCGCTTTTTTGATCTATTAATATTGTATCCGTAATTTTATAATAATATAGGCTCTCTTTTTTCTAAATGAATTTGGACAATATAATACGTTTTCAAATTAACTTAGTAATAAGAATTATTTAAGAAGTATATCCTAAAAGTAATGGGATTACACGGCTAAAAATATGTCCATATCCCGAAAGTAATTATACTAATAGCAAATCTAACGTGTTCCTAAAGGTATTAAATTTATATGCTAACATGTAGTATTATATATCTATACACTAAAATAATTATACTAAACACAAATGTGAAAATAATAGAACTTAGTAAGAAAATGCACAATAGATAATTTGATAGTAAGAAAATGCACAATAGATGACTAATATCGAGTATACATACTAATAGAACCGACATTTTCTTATTATAAAAGTATGAATACAATGTCGGTTTACAAAAATAACCTTATAATATTAAGCATAATAACTCATAATAAAAGGACATAACCAAAATTCTAGATATTAGTCTTATAATTCTATTAGTTTTAGGATAGTTGTCACAACCCAAAATCCACTATAGGTTGTGATGGTGCCTAACGTCGTCGTCAGGCAAGCCAACAGTGATTGATCCGCTTAATTACTCATTTTTACTCCTTTTGAAATCATAATTTCCATTTATTAAATAGTATGAAATAGAATTTACAGGGTGAAACAGTGATAATTACGTGAACTACCATATTAAACATCCAGTAGGAACCCCCAAAACCTGGTGTCACAAGTGCATGAGCATCAACTAGGAAATATGATAAAATACAATATCTGTATGGAATACCAATTAGACAGGAGAATGTAAATAACTATGGTGGAGACTCTGTGTGCTGCAGACTCGTAACATGGGATGCAGCTCACCTAAATCCCCGCAATAGCCGCGCCTCTGCGCCCACAAGACCACTAGACATATATGTACTTGTACAAAATGTGCAACAAGTGTAGCATGAGTACGTAAAATACGTGTACCCAGTAAGTATCTAGTCTAACCTCGAAGAAGTAGTGACACGGGGGTCGACTTCGACACTTACTATGGGCTAATAATAAAATATCAAAATTATAATTAAGCATGGATTATGTAAATACAGCTGAAAACTCAATAACAAGAAATAAATAATCAAGTTTTTCACTAATAGAAAATAACAATTTAATTTCTATCGTTGAACAAAATAATCTCTCAAGCCAATGAAACAATATCAACTATAATTGGACTCCGATGAATTAATACGCACGTATTATGCCGAGGTCGTACGGTCCGATCTAACATACAAATATATAAACTGTGCATTGCCGATGTCAAGACCCGAAAATCACACCTGTTGTGATGGTGCCTATTTCAATACTAGACAAGCCGACAACATCAATAACCCATAATTTCTTTTAAATATTAAAAATATAATAATTAATTTTAAGGGGAAAATCCCACAAATATTGAATATAAATATACTCCCAAAAATTGATGTCACTGAGTACATGGGCATCTATACATCACAAGTATGGAAAATACGGTCTATAATAGTGTAAGACCAAATACAGTAAACAAGTAGGTAGGGAAGGAGAGACAAGGTCTACGAAACACGGCAGCTACCTCGGAATCTCCGCAAAATCAACTATGCGAAAGAATCATGACCCGCTGTGTCCGGGATCACCTGGATCTGCACACGAAGTGCATGGTGTAGTATGAGTACAACCAACTCAGTAAGTAATAATAATAAATAAAGAAAGGAAAGTAGTAACGAGCTTCACAGCTAAGTCCAAATACAGTAATTTCCAACATGAAAAGGTAGGCATGCTTTCAAGTTCAACATTTAAAACTCCACAATAATTTCATATTGACTGAAATAGAAATAATGTTTTTCAGAGTTTTCCAAAATTGTGATATATGATAGCTGAAATACAACAATAATGTAATCAATGCATATTCTGAGTCCTCTCATTCACTCATTCCTCTCAATCACTCAACACTCGACACTCGCACTCAATAGGTACCTGCGCTCATTGGGGGTATGTACAAACTCCGGAGAGACTCCTTCAACCCAAGTGCTATAACAAGCAAATCATGGCATAAATCAATGAAATATGTTGCGGCGTGCACCCTGATCCCATAAATATCCTCACAATTAGTCCCTCGGTCTCACTCAATCATCAACCTCTCCAGTCTCTCGGGCTCTCAGAAATCATGATAAGCAGCCCAACAACAATGATATGGTGCATCAATAATGAATAAGAGAGACTGAGATGTAATATGCGAGTAAAAATCGTGACTGAGTATGAAACAACAATTTAGCAGATAATTCAACATGTACACGACCTCTATGGATCCCAACAATGTCAACATATAGTTTAAACAAGATTTATAGATTACTTTCTCTTAATACGTGGAAAAATGTACGGATATTAACAGATTATTCAACTATACAGTTCCATGGAATTGACCAAGTAACAATTCCTACGATGCACGCCCACACGCCCATCAACTAGCATGTGCGTCACCTCAAAATAGGGTTGTTCAAAACCGAACCGAAACCATTAACCGAACAAACTGACGGCTTATTGGTATCGAATTATCGCGGTAATGGATGATGAACGGATTGAGATTTTATAATTAATAACTTAACGGTTTGGTGGCAGATTACTCAATTTATTTAACAGGTAAACCGTTTGTCACGGCCCCAAATTCCCTCCGTAGGATGACGTCATGGCACCTAGTCTCTAAGACTAGGTAAGCCTATCAATGCGGAATAATAATAAATATCTGAAATAAATAAACTAATATTCAAACAATTTCAACTCCCAAAATCCGATAGAAATAAGTCACAAGCTTCTAAGAATTTATCATCAATGTCTCTATATAACAGAATCTAAAGAAAATAAGGAAGCAACATAACAAGAATAGAAGGCGACTCCGGAGTCTGCGGGCGCTGGCAGATATACCTCGAAGTCTCCTCGTATAACTAGTTCACTAATGCCTGGTCTGATAAGATGTACCTGGATCTGCACAAAAAGATGTGCAGAAATGTAGTATGAGTTTACCATAGCGGTACCCAGTAAGTGCCAAGCCTAACCTCGGTAGAGTAGTGACGAGGTCAGGTTAGGCCCTACTTGAGAATAAATAATGACATGGTAAAAATGTTTAAATAATATAATTAGATAAAATGACAATGAAAATGAATCAAGTAGTATGTCACATTTAATTACACCAAATAATAACAAATAAATACCTCATGGAAACAAAACCCGAAATCCATTCCGTTTACCTTCCGAAATCCACCCGAGACCCTCGGGACCTTAACCAATTATACCAACATGTCCCAAAATACAATACGAACTTAGTCGAGGCTTCAAACCGCATCAAACAATATCAAAACGACAAATCGCACCTCAAATCAAAATCTATGAAGAATCGGATTCCGACCTCGATATCAAAAGTCAACCCCCCGGTCAAACTTCCCAAAAATTTGACTTTTGGTATTTCAAGCCTAATTCCACTACGGACTTCCAAATAAAATTTCGATCACGCTCCTAAGTCTAAAATCACCATACGGAGCTGTTGGAATCATCCAAATTCTATTTCGGGGTCGTTTGCACATAATTTGACATCCGGTCACTATTTGAACTTAAACTTTTAATTTTTCATCAAAATTCCATATCTCGGGCTAGGGATCTCGGAATTTGATTCCTAGCATACGCCCAAGTCTCAAATCACGATACGGACCTACCGAAACTGTCAAAACACTAATCCAAGTCCATTTGCTCAAAATGTTAACTAAAGTCAACTCAGTTGAGTTTTAAAGCTCTAATTCACATTTTAATCCACTTTTCATATAAATACTTTCTGAAAAATTTTACGAACTACGCACGCAAGTCGAGAAATAATAAATAGCGCTTTTCGAGTGCTTAGAACACAGAATTAATTATTGGATTTAAAGATGACATTTTGGGTCATCACACCGTTAACTCGTTAAGAATTTTTATATTTACACTTTTACCCCTATGTATATAAACTTGTTACTAGGGCAATTAGAATGGGGCATGTGCACTTTGGTTTGAATTCAGCAATAACTTATATTTTAGGGTAAATAATTCTATCGGGATGACCTCTACAACATCATAAATCCTAATATGGCAGAGTATAACAGTCAATTATTTCATCAACATGACAGAAAGTAACTAAATTTTCCTCATAAGGTCTAGTTGGAAATGAAAAAAGTCCAACCCATTGTTCTTGGTTCTAGAATTTTACTATTTCTTTTGTACACTCTAACAAATCAGATAATCAGCCCTGCCCTACCACCCTAATCTTTTGTAGAAGAACGTTTATATATTCCAAATAATTGTACTGGGTAGGACGTATCTTCTAAAGATGTAAATATTTTTCATCAGCATTTGTTAGATAATATATACAAAAGTAAAGTATTATTCTGTAAGTGGTTATCATATAACTTACCTTTTTCATTTATCTTTTCGACCCAAAAGCAAAATCTTGAAAACATGTAAACATTTGAGTCTATGAAATATTAAAATAATTTAGCCTCTAGATGAAAATGAAGAACGCAGAGGCTCCAATATCACAACAATAATTAAGCTTCAAATATTAGCAAGTTAAATTTTCTTAGTCCAAGGAAAAAAAAGGGAATAGGTATTGATTGTTCAAGCAACTACTCTGCAATATTATTATGCGATACTGATTGTTCCTACAATGACCGATAATTTATTATTTTTTTTTGGCCGTTTGGTATTGATTGTTCAATAACTTTTTATTTGGTTTGGCCGATAAACCATCCGATAACCGCCCGATCATTGTCAATCCGATAACAATCCGCCCGTTGTCTTATTAGATGGCTAACATATTACTATATTTATAATTTGATAACCGATAAACCGAACTGTTAAGCGTAATTATCGGCCCGATCCACCCGATAAGCACCCCTACCTCAAAACTAGTCACATAACACATAATCCGGGGTTTCATACCCTCAAGACCAAATTTAGAACTGTTACTTACCTCAAACCGTAAAATTCTTTATTCTGCAATGCCTTTGCCTCGTGAATCGGACTCCAAATGCCTCGCATCTAGCCACAAATAATCCGATTCAGTCAATAAAAATTATAGAAATTAATTCCATATGAAAATATAAATTTTCCATCAAAATCCAAAATTTCACCCAAAAATCGCCCGTGGGACCACGTCTCGGAACCCGACAAATGTTACAAAATCCGAAATAACATTCAACCACGAGTCTGACCATACCTATTTTACCTAATTCCGACATTAACTCGACCCTCAAATCTTCAAATTAAACCAAGAGGGTTTTCTAAACTTTCCAATTTAATTCACCGATTAAATGTTAAAAACAACTATAGATTCGGGTAAGTTGACCAATACTGAGTTAAGAACACTTACTCCGTTGTTTTCCTAGAAATTCTCCCGAAAATCGCATCTTCTGGGCTCTTTCTTAAACATTCTGTCCAGGTCTTTCCTCTTCGCGAACGCGATAGCTCCCTTGCGTTCGCGAAGAATATTTTTGTGCTGCCCGGATTTCCTCCTTCGCGAACGCGAGCCTGGTCTCGCAAACGAGAAGACCAATTTCCCCCAGGCTGGCTTTCCCTTTTGCGAATGCGAGGCCTCGACCGCGAATGCAAAGCCTTGCCCCTCGACCCTTCGCGAACGCGTGCCCCCGGCCACGAACGCGAAGCTTTGCCCCTCGACCCTTCGCGAACGCGTGCCCCCGATCGCGAACGCGAAGCACAAAATGGGCCAGTCCAAATTTTCTCTTCGCGAACGCGACACTCCCCTTGTGAACGCGATGAAGGAAACTAGATACAGGCATCAGAAAATTCCAACAGTTGTTTAAGTCCAAATTTCGATCCGTTAACCATCTGAAACTCACCCGAGGCCCCCGGGACCTCAACCAAATACACCAACAAGTCCTAAAACATCATGCGAACTTAGTTGAAACCTCAAATCACATCAAACAATGCTAAAATCACAAATCACACCCCAATTCAAGCTTAAGTTACTAGGGGACCGCAGATGCGAGGCAGTGATTGAAGTTGTAGAAGTGGCTATCGCATAAGTGACCAGGGGACCGCAGATGCGAGGTAGTGCTGGATAGACTTTGTTTTATATGGGATTTGGCCCATTTTCTTTCATTCTCTTTTGGTTGGGGCGATTTTTGTAGAGCTTCAAGTGGAGGTTTTCATCACCTATGTCAAGGTGAGTAATTTTCACATATTGTGAGTTAAATACATGGTTTGTATGTGGATTTAAATATGGAAATTAGTGAAAATTTTGAGATTTTGAAGAAAAACCTAGAAATTAGAATTTTTGGATTTTGATCACGAAATTGGATATGGAATTAGGAATAAATTATATATTTGAGTTCGTATTAATGGTAATGATTATCTTCGAATATTTTTGGAATCCGGACACGTGGGCCCAAAGGTTGACTTTATTGACTTTTCGAGCAGAGTTAAAATTTTTTATAAATTGATTAATTATGGATAATAGAGTATATATTTATTGATTTGCACATTTGTTTTGCTAGAGTCATTATACACAATTCACATGATACCCCGTATAATTACTGTGTAGAGTCATTACTAGTCATGATGCCTCTAGTATCTATGACCGTGCGTTGCACGTTAATAATGGTACGTGATGATTTAAACGTTTATTTATATGAAGGAACAATAAAATTTAATTAATGAGAGAAATTTTATGTATAATAATATAACAATCATTTAAATGCCAAAAATTATTATTACATTAGCATAATACATTAATTTAAAATAAAAGGACATCATCAAAACTTACACAAAAGATCAATTTGTCATGTTAGTTAGATAATTATGTATTATAGTATAAAAGTATTTAATGTGATGGTATGTTAACGAACACTTCTTTGTGGACAATATTGTTTGGGTATGTTTCCTCCTAATGCTTTGGTTGCTCTGCCTTAACCAGAACTCTTGTTGTCGATCTTGATATCCCTCTTGAAAGTGCAACATATAATTGTTCGTGCAAGAAAAGATATTGCGGTAAATATAGTCCAATATTTAAGATGTATGTTCTTATACTTTATTTATTATATTTGAAAAACATAAGAATATTAAAAAAAAATCACACAAATATAAAAGGATATTCCGTAGTTTCGTTAGACGAAAGTCGAATTGAGGGATAAGAATATACTTAGAAGTACTATCACGACCCAATTTCACCTATAGGTCGTGATGGCGCCCAAAATCACAACTGGGCAAGCCAACTAGTGAATTAAACATATATTATTTCCTTAAATAATTCTCCGAGTAATTAAACTCTTCTTACTTGCAAGATTTAAGAAAAATACCAACGGTTCTGATTAAATAAAACCAAGAAAAACAAATACTTAAATCCACAATTCTACTAATGTATGTGCCAAGACCTGGTGTCATAAGTATTTGAGCATCTAGTAGTGTCACGACCCAAAATTCTCACCTTCGGACCGTGATGGCGCCTAATATTTCACTTGCTAGGCAAGCCAACGTTAGAATAATATTATCCATTTTTAAAATAATTTTAAATTTATTAATAACAAAAAAATAAATGCGGAAGCAAAGTTTGAAATATAGTGAAATAATCCATCAAACAACGATGTCTAAATACCATCCCAGAATTGGTATCACAAGTGCACGAACTTTTAGAATAAATACAAATAAAGGTCTGAATAATATAAAGTTGTTTGGAAATAAACACACAGCTAAAGTACAATAGACGGGGACTTCAAAACTGCGGACACAAGGCAGTTATACCTCAAGTCTCCTTTGATAGCTGAAATCCGAGCAAGTCTATGGTACGCCGCTGGGACCAACTCTAAAATCTGCACAAGAAGTGCATAGTGTAGTATCAGTACAACCGACCCCATGTACTGGTAAGTGCTAAGCCTAACCTCGACGAAATAGTGACGAGGCTAAGGCGGTTCACTTACATTAACCTGTACGCAATATTGATAATAACAACAAATAATATAAATAAAACAGGTAACTCATTTATAATAATTGAAACCAACCCAGCAGTCATAATCCATTATTATTTCAACCAATTCTGTTGCAGCGTGCAACCCGCTCTCACAATATATTCACATTCAATTCTGTTGCAGCGTGCAACCCGCTCTCACAATATATTCACATTCAGTTCTGTTGCGGCGTGCAACCCGATCCTCCAATATTGACTTTTAATAAGTCTGTTGCGGCATGCAACCCGATCCTCCAATATTGACTTTTAATAAGTCTATTGCGGCGTGCAACCCGATCCTCCAATATTGACTTTTAATAAGTCTGTTGCGACGTGCAACTCAATCCTCCAATATTGAATTTTAATAAGTCTATTGCGGCGTGCAACCCGATCCTCCAATATTGACTTTAATAAGTCTGTTGCGGCGTACAACCCGCTCCTTCTTATAGAAGAAAATTTTCCAATAGAGGTAACAATTAATATAAAATTATGAGACAACAAGCATACAATAATTATGGTTTAATTATGAAGCAAACAATGACAAATAGCAAATTATTATTGAAATCAGGGAGCAATTAGGCAGTTTAATATTTATTATGCTAAATGTCAAATAACAATTAAGGCACATAATAGCATGTAACAATTAATGCAGGAATTTAAGAATTTATATTTGCAAAGAATAAGAGAGAAATAATTATTATAATAATTAATTTATGATTAAAAATAATTTATGATTTTTCAAGTAAGCAGACAAACAATTAATTTGACGATGTATAGACACTCGTCACCTCGCCTATACGTCGTTTACATGCAATTCACATAACAAACAATTTAAGGGTTCTATTCCCTCAAGTCAAGGTTAACCCCGACACTTACCTCACTTTGCAAATTCCAATCAATTATTCAACCAAAGCTTTTCCTTTTAAATTTGCCTTCGAAAGCTTCAAATCTATTCACAAACAATTCAATATATTCAATACTAATCATAGGAATTAATTCCATAGGAATTTATAAATTTTCCGGATAAAAATTCGAAATTCATTAAAATATTTGGTAGTGGGACCCACGTCTCAAATCCCGAAAAAACTCACGAAATCCGAACACCCGTTCCGATACGAGTTCAACCATACCAAATTTGTCCAATTCCGATATCAAATGGACCTTCAAATCTAAATTTTTCGTTTTTGGAAAGTTTTACAAAAATTTCAATTTCTTCCATCTAAATCCGAAATAAATGATGAATATAGACATGGATTTGTGAAATATAATCACTTTATGATAAAGAACACTTACCCAGTTCAAAGTCGTGAAAATCCCCCTTGAAATCGCCCAAATCCGAGACTCAAAACTCAAAAATGAGTAAAAATGGCTAAGACCCGATTTTATGTATTCTGCCCAGCATTTTCGCATCTGCGAGAAAAATCTCGCATCTGTGAAAAGGGGCTGCCAGGCAAGGTTCCGCATCTGCGGACAAAATGTCGCACCTGCGACGTCCGCTTCTGCGCAAAAGGGTCGCACCTGCGATGGAAGTCTCGCTTCTACGAGCTCGCACCTGCGGTCAAAATTCCGCAGGTACGATTATACCAGAACCCAAATTTTAGATTTTAGCTTAAGTCCAATTCTTGTTCTGATTTCAATCCGTTTCACTCTCGGGGTACTCGGGACCCCCGCTCGAATATACCAACAAGTCCCGAAACATAATACGGACTGACTCGGGGTCTAAAATCACATCAAACACACTGAAATTACAATTCACACCCCGATTCGAACTTTGAGTTTTAAACTTTTAATTTGCATATCTCGTGCCAAAACATATTAAATGAATCCGGAATGACTTCAAATTTGGCACACAAGTCATAAATGACATAACGGAGCTGTTCAAATTTCCAGAATCGGGTTCCGGCTCCGATATCAAAAAGTCCAGCCCATGGTCAAACTTGGAATATTTAGCCTTTAAATTGCTAGTTTCGTTAAATGGTCATAACTTGAGCTAGGGACCTGCAAATTAAATTTTTGGTATACGCCCAAGTCCCAAATCACGATACAAAGCTACCGGAATTTTCAAAACACTGATCCGGATCCGTTTGCTCAAAATGTTGACCAAAGTCAACTTAGTTGAGTTTTAAAGCTCTATTTCCCATTTTAATCCATTTTTCACATGAAAACTTTCCGGAAAATTTTACGGACTGCGCACACAAGTCGAGGAATGATAAATGATACTTTTTGAGGTGTTAGAACACAGAATTACTTATTAAATTTAAAGATGACATTTTGGGTCATCACAAGTAGATTATACAAAAAAATTTAAATGATTTTTGAAATAAAATAGACAGAATACACATACAAGAAGAGGCACTAGTTTCTGCAGAGTGACTCAGAAAGTGTATCGACCTGGCCGGTCGTTTTGAGCGTATTAGCCCCGATCCCCTATTTACTGCTTTCCTTGTATCTGTTCATGCTTATGTGATTTGCCGGGAGGTCTTGATTTTGGTTTTGGAGTGTTTTGGGACACTTCGCCCCAAAAATGGAAGCTTAAGTCTTAGGATTTTGACCATAGTCAGAATTTTGTGAAGACGACTCCGAAAGGGAATTTCGTCGGTTCCGTTGGCTCCGTTGGGTGATTTTGGACTTAGGAGTGTGTCCGGACTGTGAATTTAAGGTTTGTAGCTAATTTAGGCTTGAAATGGTGAAAGTCAAATTTTTGGAAAGTTTGACAAGGGGGTTGACCTTTTGAGATCCCGGTCGGATTGGAATTTTGGAAGTTAGAGTAGTTTCGTGATGTCATTTATGACTTGTGTGCAAAATGTGAGTCAATCTGACGTGATTTGATAGGTTTTGGTGTGGTTTGTAGAATTTGGAAATTTTAAAGTTCATTAGGCTTGAATTCGGGTGTAATTCGAGTTTTTGTTGTTATTCGAAGTGATTAGAGGATTTGACTAAGTTCGTAGCGGGTTATAAGACTTGTTGGTATGTTTGGTTGAGGTCCTGGGGACCTCAGGTCGATTTCGGGTGGTTAACAGATCAAAGTTTGATGTTGAAGAATAGCTGAAGTGTTGTTCCTGCTGGTGTAATCGCACCTACGAGTGGGGAACCGCAGGGGCGGAAATGCAGAAGCGAAGCAGAGGCCGCAGATGCGGGCAAGGCCAGGAAGGGCAGAGGACGCAGGTGCGAGAAAGGATGCGCATCTGCGAGTTCGCAGATGCGAAAAAGGAAAGTTTGGCATTTCAGCAGGAGCGACTCCGCAGGTGCGAGACCTGGAGCATAGGTGCGAGCCCAGTGTTTTATTGGGTTCCGTAGGTGCGGATGTTTTTGCACAGGAGCGGTTCCGCAGGTGCGTAAAACCTGGGCAGAAGGTTTAAAAGCAAGGGTTCACGATTTTTGTCTTGTTTCAACATTTTGGACTCGGGCTTAGGATTTTGGAGAAACTTTTCGAGGTGATTATTGAGGTAAGCTTCTTGTACTCATTTTGGATCATAAAACTTGTTTCCCCACTGATTTCCCCACCTAATTTGTGAGATTTTGAAGTAAACTTTGGGGGGCTTAGGGCTTGAAAATTGGAGAGTGAGTTTTGGGGATTTGAATGGCCATTTGATGTCGGATTTTGATAAATTTAGTATGGTTAGACTCGTGAGTGAATGGGCTTTCGGGTGTTATGACTTTTGTCGGATTTTGAGATATGGGCCCGGAAGTCGGATTGAGCCAATTTCGGATTTTTGGCTATGATTTAGTACTTTTCTTGTGGAATTGATCCCTTTAGCCTATATTGATTGTATTGTATTACTTGTGGCTAGATTCTGGACATTTGGAGACCAATTTGAGAGGCAAAGGCATTTCGACGTAGAGATTTGCTCGGTTTGAGGTAAGTAACGCTTTCAAACTTGGTTCTGAGGGTTCGAAACCCTGAACTATGTGTTATATGATTGATATTGAGGTGACGCACATGCCAAGTGACAGCCGTGCGGGCGTGCACCATGGGAATTATGGCCCGATTGATCCCATGGAACTGTATAATGACTTTATCTTGTTGATACTCGTGTTTTCATCATGTAATAAAGTAATTGAGCTGTCAATCATGCTACATATCATGTTTAGGATTTATGCCGGTACTGTGGGGACCCCTAGTGGTCGTTTCTTGCTATCATCTCACTGATTTCATTGGTATTACGTACTCATTCATGTTCATGCATTTCATATCATATCTCAGTCTCAGTTGTTATTTATTGATACATCATATCATTGTTTCAGACTAGTTTTCCTGTTATTGTGAGCCCGTGAGTGAGACTGGAGAGATTGATGACTAAGTGAGGCTGAGAGCCTGATTATGAGTGACAATTATGGGATCGGGCTGCACGCCGCAGTGGTTATACTGATTTTATGATAGCGCTTGGGCTATAAGAGGCCCTCCGGAGTTTATGCAAACCCCCAATGAGCGCGGTTGATATTATTGAGGGATGGATCTTCCCTGGATATGGATCTTGTCCGAAATACTTGATCCCTGGAGATGGATCTTCTCCATAGGGTTGGATTGGCCTTCCTTGGTACTGGGTGACTTATAGTCAGTGATGTATATGCTTCGGGATAGATCTTCCCTCGGCCGTATGGGCCATATACACTACCAAGTGGTTGAACATTCGAGAGTGTTAGCACATGAGGCTGACAACATGGTGCATCACATACAGCATGTGCATTGGCATGTAGAGATAGTAGAGTTATATTCTTTACACTGTTCGAATCTGCTTCACTACTGTTTTGAGTTGCCTATTTAATTTGAAAGCATGCCTAGGTTTCTGTAAAGTTATTTCTGTTTTATCTGTACCGGTTGAGTTCATCACTACCTTTAAGTCCAAAGTTTGGACTTGTTAGTTACTGAGTTGGATGTACTCACGTTACTCTCTGCACCTCATGTGCAGATCCATGCGTGTTTGGTCACGGCGATAATTGTTGTTTGAGAATTCAGAGTTCAGAGACTACCAAGGTAGCTGCACGGCTTTCGCAGGCCTTGACTCTCCTTCTATATCACTATTTGTATTTTCATTTTATTTCTCTAGACACTGTAGTGGACTATATTCTGATTTAGACGCTCATGTACTCAGTGACACCCCGGTTTTGAGATGGATTCTATCGTATTTTGGATATTTCTATTTTGAAAAAGGCTTCCCTAAATTATTAAATTGCTTCCGTCTTTATGTTCAAAGATTTTTCTGTGTTGAGATGTTGAGTTGTGGCTTGACTATTTCCACGATAGGCGCCATCACGACGGTTAGATTTTGGGTCGTGACAAATTGGTATCAGATCCTAGGTTACATAGGTCTCACGAGTCATGAGCAGGTTTAGTAGAGTCTTGCGGATCGGTACGGAGATGGCTGTGCTTATCTTCGAGAGGCTGCCGAACCCTTAAGAAACTTCACATTCTTGAATTCTTGTTGAATGACCATTGGGTGCTTGATTTTCGTTTTGATGTGACATATAGTCTCGAATGTGAATGTTTTAAATTGTGGGACAAATTAAACTCTTAGGTCTGGTTAACGAGTTGGACTCATAAAGATTTAGTGATTGCGTAGAAATTGTGGCTGCGAGAAGATATAACAAGATGCCAATTTGAGGCTAGGGAGGTGGGTTATCTCCTGGAGAGTAATCTACGTAGGTATGTTCCTTTTAATATGAGTGGAGGGTTTCTTTTCTGCCAGTTGGGCATATGTGTGGAGATTTGAATTCGAATTTGGCTGAGAAAGTCGACCTGAGTATCAAGAGAATGATTGCGATCTTAGCGGATGATTTGGGGTATTTTCATGGTTGGCATTGCATGAGCTTGAGAAAAATTTTCTGGCACTGACTACGGTATTATGACAGTAATAGGGTATGGGTATTGTGAATTATTGAGTGTTTTAATCTATGGCTTTGAGCCAAGTGGGAGAGCCTGCTATAGACAAACCAATTCATGGGTATGTGTCAAATTTTGTTTGGGTCTAAAGTATACTTGGGAATTAGTTATGACTTGCAAAAGTTGAGATCGATGATGGCTCAAATAAGGAAATTCCTGGATACAGGTTATATTGCACTTATGAGTATATGAAAATCGTGGGATAAGTGAGTTATTATTTGTGAATGATGTAGTGCGCACGAAGTATGAATTTGATAGGTCGTATTAAAGTAGAGTTACTTCTTTGAGAGCTGTTGTGCTAATGAGGCACGTGTCTTTTGGCCCATTTGGGCGGTGTAATGTGGATTTGAACAAAGGGGGTAATTCTCGAGAAAGTTCTAATGGATTCGAGATTTATATGTAACAATTGAGAATTTTTGGCGGATTTGTTTGTGGCTAAAATCTGAGATTTAAGTTGGATGGTGTCGAGACTTGTGGAATTCTTGTATATCATTATGGATTTTATATTTTGATATCGGGAAGGTGAATGAAATGGACTTAGACTCAAATAAGGTATTTTCACAGTGGGTGTTTCGGTTGTGGTATTTATATGGGTAATTATCATGTGGTAAGACTCTATAGATGTTTTGGTGGTAATATTCTTAGGTTTGGTGACCTACGTGGTTTGGTCGAGTTAGAGGAATTTAGTTCTAACAGCTTGGTTATGTGCAGATGGATTTCAAAGTGTTCTTGATGGTTTCTACCATGGTTGGAACCGGATATTTTCTACTGGTGTGAGAAACATGTTGTGTATTGTGATTTCCTCTTGGAAGGAAGCAAGATAAAGGTTTCTAACTAACCGGATATGTAATTTGCTGGTGACCAGAGTTGATAATGAGATTCTTGTGCTTTTCACATGATGGCAAGATAGATGTTATATGTTGTGCGAAAGTTAGATTTACATGTACAAGGTGGCAGTTCAGTCTTGAAAGAAGGTAACGAAGTTTGGGCAGAATGGTCATGAATTCTTAGACAACATGGGCGGTTCTAAATGACTAGATGAATACGATTACTACTAGGTGTATGAGAAGGGTGCGTATTTAAGAAGGCGCATTGTATTTTGACTTACAGATGATTAATTAGTATTGTGGTACTCACATGGTTGATAGGCTGCTGATATTCAAATTTTGACAAGTAACACGGAAGAACTTTTAAAGTATTTCTCGTGGGATGATCGTGTATGAGAGAGGTGTTAGGCATTCGGGCGGTGGAGATGGAATCAAATATGGTGATTCACGTGTTCTATGGATTTGGAGATTCAGGAGTTCTCAAGAGCAAATTGTTTCATGGTTGTGGACTGTGAAGTTGCGACCGAAGCGAGTCAGATGATATGATGTATTATGAATCAGTCGTGGTGAAGTTTCGGAGGGTTATTTATCTATTGTGGTGATGAGAGTTGATTTGGGGTCCATAGGTAGGCCCAATTAAGATGTGTATTCTATAACGAGCCGGAATGGTTGGCTCCATACTGCTATTATTGAGGGATGTGTCATTCGGTTGATGTTGAACTTATTCGTGTTCTCAATGATCTGTGAGTTACTCCTTTATGCTACGAAGAGTTGTGATGGGTTATGTGCACAGATGGTGCGGTTCTATTTGAGCTTTATAGCGGAATTTGAGTGTGATGAGAATTTGGGTATTACATGATCGATAGCGTAATGGTTATGTCCTTTCAGATTTTGTGTGGTATATTTGTCATTTGCCTATCCGTCATTATTAATTTGGAGTAGGGTGGCTCGGAGTATATAATATGAACCTCGTGTTAGAATCGGGTGATGGTTCTACGGTGTATGATGAATTTTCAGCGTTTCGTTGTGGCGGTATTTGTTAATCTGGTGGGGCAATTCTCTCATTTGAGTCATTTTCCATGACTGGGTACATTTGAATTGTTGCTTATTTGTGCACGGATTGCACGGGTTATGGCTTTGAGTTATATTGGTGCGGTATGTCTATGGAACAATTGTGTTTAGTAATATAAGGTCATTGGACCTAGAATGAGTAGTATCAGGTTTGATTTCGGTATATTCGGGAGTACAATATTGAGTGTCGGCTCAAAAAGTGATTATGGTTCTGGTTGGGACGAGAGAGCTCTGTGACTTGTTGATATGGCATGTGGTCATGAAATTTCGCATGTTTCTTTTATTATCAACAATGTACGAAGGTTTTGGGATGAGGTTTGGTTCGATATGGGTTTAATACTAGTATTTGGTTGGTTTTGGAGTAGTCACTGTGGTCAGGAATGGTGCTATGAGCATGCGAGTTGTATAATATTTTAGGTGATTATGTCCGTGGTTATGGTTAGGGTTATGGCTTGATACATCTGGTTCAAACTCATACAGGGTGTAAATGTAAGATTCGTGTCTTGAAAGAAATTCTAAAGGTTGGAAATTAAATTCCAAGGTTTATGGGATAAAATTAAATCAATGATTTCAGTTATATTGTGTGGTCAGGCCTATATAGAATAGGGTGATGTGAGATCACCCCGAGTACGTGTGTGATAAGATGGAACAGTGATTGATGGCTTGGAAACCACTCTTGGCACGTTCGAGGACGAACGTATGTTTAAGTGGGGGAGAATGTAACGACCCGACCGGTCGTTTTGAGTATTACAACCCCATTTCCCTATTTACTGCTCAAATTGGGCTTTACAGTTGTTGTGTGACTTGCCGGGGCAATTGGTTCGGGTCCGATGAGGTTTTGGAATGAATTGGAACACTTAGTTCCAAGGTTTAAAGCTTAAGTTGAAATAGTTGACTAGATATTGACTTATGGGTAAACGACCTCGGAATTTAATTCTGATGATTCCAATAGCTCTGTATGGTGATTTTGGACTTAGAGCGTGTCCGGAAAATTATTTGGAGGTCCGTAATGGAATTAGGCTTGAAATGCCGAAAGTTAAATTTTTGGGAAGTTTGACCGGGGGTTGACTTTTTGATATCGAGGTCGGAATCCGATTCTGGAAATTGGAATAGGTCAGTAATGTGAAATGTGACTTATGCGCCAAATTTGAGGTCAATCGGACGTGAATTGATAGGTTCCGGAGTCGTTTGTAGAAACTAGAAATTTCAAAGTTCATTAGGCTTGAATTGGGGTAAAATTCATGGTTTTAGCATTGTTTGAGGTGATTTGAGGGTTCGACTAAGTCCGTATGATGTTTTCGGACTTGTTGGTATATTTGGTTGAGGTCCCGAGGGGCTCGGGTAAGTTTCGGATGGTTAGCGGGTTGGATTTTAGACTTGGAACTCTGTTGGAATTTTTCTGATGCACCATCTGGTTTCCTTCATCGCATTCGCGAGTGGAGCCTCGCATTCGCGAAGAGGAACTGAGAGGCTGGCAATATTTTCTCTTCGCGTTCACGAAGAGAAGAACGCGTTCGCGAAGGGTGGACTGGGTGTGCATCGCGAATGCGAGAGGTGTTACGCGTTCGCGAAGAAGAGAGGAAGTAGCTGAGGACCCCAGGCAATTGGTCTATGCGTTCGCGTAGGGGTTGTCACGTTCACGTAGTGAGGGGGAACGAAGCATCGCGTTCGCGATTGGTTGAATGCGTTCGCGTAGAAGGCATTGAGCAGAGGCACTTTGTGCTTCGTGAACGCGAGGGTGATGTCGCGTTCGCGAAGGAGGAATTTGGACGAGAACTATATTGTGCTTCACGAACGCGAGGCACTGACCGCGTTCGCGAAGAAGAAAATCTTGGGCAGTGAGTTTAAGTTCTGAAAATGGGTCCCATTTTCCATTTTTGATGGATTTGAGCTCGGGAAGAGGCGATTTTCGGGAGTTTTTCAAAGGAAACAATGGGGTAAGTAATTCTAACTCGGTTTTGGTTAAATTACATGAATCTATTATTGTTTTTATCAACAAATTAGTGTTTTGGGTTGAAAATAGTAGAAAAATTCATAGATTTTAATTGAGGATTTGAAGGCCGAGTTGTGGTCGGATTTGAGTAATTTTGGTATGGTTGGACTCGTGGTTGAATGTGGATTCGGATTTTGTGGGTTTTATCGAATTCCGAGACGTGTGCCCTACAAGTGATTTTTGGGGCGTAATTTCGGATTTTTGGAAAATATTAGTATTTTGATATGGAATTAATTCCTATAATTTTTGGGAGCTGAATCAAATTAATTGTGACTAGATTCGAACCCTTTGGAAGTTGATACACGCAGAATGAAATTTCTGGAGTATTGCATAGCTTGCTCGACATTGGATTTGGCTTGTTCGAGGTAAGTAACTCTTCTAATCTTGGAGTTGAGGGTATGAACCCTGAATATATGTATTTTGTGAATTGTTGGGAGGTGACGCACATGTTAGGTGACGGGCGTGTGGGCGTGCACTATACAAATTGTGACATAATTATTTCTGTGGAATTTTATAGTTAAATAATCTTGGCATTTTCCTTGCGGTTTTATGTGTTAAAGAATTTGAGCTGCAAAGCATATTAAAAATCATGTTGAGGCTATGTGCCAGTATTATTGGGATCCACAGAGGTCATATTGCTGTGAATTGTTGTGTTAAATTGAAAATTCATACTCAGTCATATTCATTTCATTGCATATCATATCTCAGTCTCTGTTGTTATTTATTGATACAACATATCATTATTTTGGGCTATTTTCATGACATTGTGAGCCCGAGAGACTGGAAAGATTGATGACTGAGTGAGGCCGAGGGCCTGATTTGTGAGGATATTTATGGGAGCAGACTGCATGCCGCAGCAGACCATGTTGGCTTTATATATATTATTATTGCATGTGAATTGGCCGTGCAGCACGTGAGTTGGCCGTGCGGATCTTTATATTATTATTGCACGTGAGTTGGCCGTGCAGATCTTTATATTATTATTGCACGTGAGTTGGCCGTGCGGATCCTTATATTATTATTGCACTTGAGTTGGCCGTGCGGATCCTTATATTATTATTGCACGTGAGTTGTCCATGCAGATCCTTATATTATTATTGCACGTGAGTTGGCCGTGCAGATCCTTATATTATTATTGCACGTGAGTTGGCCGTGCAGCACGTAAGTTGGCAGTGCGGATCCAGATATTTATATTATGGCACGTGAGTTGTCCGTGCTTATAGCGCTTGGGCTGTAGGAGCCCCTCATGAGTCTGTACACCTCCAGTGAGCGCAGTCGACTATAAACAGGGATCGGGTTGCACGCCGCAGTAGGTATTGTATAGCCCTGAGTGATTGAGTGTGCTGAGCACAGTGAGAGAGAATGCGAGACAATGAGATTGAGTACTCTGAGAGTTTGAGTACATGAGTGCAATCTCTGAGATACATTGCATTGACATGCACACATGACATATATGCATAGAGATGTGTTTTCCTTATGCTGTATGGTATCACATTATTCATGATTTCTCATACATTTTGACAGATGGGCATAGTGATGCATTTGTTTTACACGGGTTATCCGGAAGGAAAATGAAACATATTGTTTATTATTGAAAAGATTTTTGGAGAAATTTATTGTTTTCAAACTATACATATTATTGGCAACTTCGGCTAAAGATTTGAGTTTTTACTGATGGATTTGAAAGGAAGAACTATTATTTTTGAAATCATGATTTGGCTGAGCATTTTATCTCTGAGTTACTTCTGATATTATTTGCTTATTGTTGTTATAGACTGTTGTGGACTATTGGTTTTGGACCCGACCTTGGTGGAAGCTCGTCACTACTTTCAACCTACGGCTAGGTTTGTTACTTACTCAGTACATGGGGTCGGTTGTACTGATACTAGACTTCTGCACATTTCGTACAGATGTTGGCTATTGTTGTTGCTGTGCTCGATGGTTGTGGGATTTGAAGATGTACCTGCATTCCTGTTGTAGCTGCCTCTTGTTTAGGGTAGCCTTAGATTTATAAAAGCTATGTTTATGTACTATTCAAATAGACTATGTATTTATTTCATTTCCGCTTTGTATACTCTATTCTTAGAAGCTCATGATTTGTACTACCAGTTCTTGGGGAAATGTATTAGTTTTAGATATTTTCTTTTTAATAATTGTTATTGTAATTGAATAGTTGGTAATTGGCTTACCTAACGAGTTGTGTTAGGTGCCATCACGACTAGTTGGATTTTTTGGTCGTGACAAGGTAAGGCGATTTTTGGGAGATTTTCACGAGAAAACATTGGGGTAAGTGTTCCTTATCCTATATTGATTATATTTCATGATTTCATACTCATTTATATCATGAATCCGTGAAGTTATGGAAGAAAATTTAGATTTTTATAAAATCTTCCAAAAATGAAAATTTAAGATTTGAAGGTCCATTTGACATCGGAATTGGATAATTTTTGTATGGTTGGACTCGTCTCGGAATAAGTGTTTGGATTTCGTAAACGTTTTTGGGATTTGAGATGTGGGTCCCACTATCGAATATTTTAATGTATTTCGGATTTTGATCCGAAAAATTTGTAAATTCATATGGAATTAATACTTATGATTAGTATTGAATATATCGAATTGTTTGTGAATAGATTTGAAGCTTTCAGATTCAAATTTAAAAGGAAAAGCTGTGGTTGAGTAATTGGTTGGAATTTGCAAAGCGAGGTAAGTGTCGTGGTTAACCTTGACTTGAGAAAATAGAACCCTTAAATTAATTGTTATGTGAATTGCATATGAACGATGTATAGGCGAGGTGACGAGTGTCTATACGTCGTCAAATTAATTGTTTGCCTGCTTACTTCAAAAATTATAAATTATTTAAAATCATAAATTAATTATTATAATAACTGTTTCTCTCCTATTCTTTGTCAAGTATTAATTCTTGAATTCCTGCATTAATTGTTACATGTTATTTGAATTATGTGTTTTAATTGTTATTTGACATTTTGCATATTAAATTTTAAACTGCCTATTTTCTCCCTGAATTCCATAATAACCTGCTATTTATCATGGTTTGTTTCATAATTAAGTTACAATTATTATATGCTTGTTGTCTTATAATTTTATATTAATTATTGTATTTATTGGGGAAATTTCTTCTATAAGAATTGGTAAATGAATATGTTGGAGGAGCGGGTTGCACGCCGCAACAGAATTAATTATAATGTATATATTGGAGGATCGGGTTGCACGCCGCAACAGACTTATGAAAAGTCCATATTGGAGGATCGGGTTGCACGCTGCAACAGACTTATGAAAAGTCCATATTGGAGGATCGGGTTGCACGCCGCAACAAACTTATGAAAAGTCCATATTGGAGGATCGGGTTGCACGCCGCAACAGACTTATTAAAAGTCCATATTGGAGGATCGGGTTGCACGACGCAACAAACTTATTTAAAAGTGGACATACATACATATATATTAGGGGATTGGGTTGCATGCCGTAACAGACTTGATTAAAATAAATATATTATGAGAGCAGATTGCACGTTGCAACAGAACTGAATGTGAATATATTGTGAGAGCGGGTTGCACGCTGCAACAGAACTGAATGTGAATATATCGTGAGAGCGGGTTGCACGCTGCAACAGAGCCGAATGTGAATATATTGTGAGAGTGGGTTGCACGCTACAACAGAATTGAATGTGAATATATTGTGAGAGCGGGTTGCACGCTGCAACAGAATTGATGTAAATGATAATTGGTTATAACTGCTGAGTTGGCTCCAATCATTATAAATGAGTTACCTGATTTATTTCTATTATTGTTGTTGTTACTAATATTGCGTACAGTTTAATGTAAGTGAACCGCCTTAGCCTCATCACTACTTCATCGAGGTTAGGCTCAGCACTTACTAGTACATGGGGTCGGTTGTACTGATAATACACTCTGCACTTCTTGTGGAGATTTCAAAGTTGGTCCCAGCGGCGTGCCATAGACTTGCTCGGATTTCACCTACTCGTAGGAGACTTGAGGTATAAATGCATGGCGTCCGCAGTTCTGAAGTCCCTGTCTATTTTACTTTAGCTGTGTATTTATTTCCAGACAGCTTCATTTTATTCAGCCCTTTATTTGTATGATTCTAGAAGCTCGTGCACTTATGACACCAATTCTGGGATGGTATTTAGACACCGTTATTTTTATGAATTATTTCACTATATTTCAAACTTTGTTTCCGCTTTTGGTTCCTTGATTATTAATAATGTAAAGATTGTTTAAAAATTTATTAATATTATTCTAACGTTGGCTTGCCTATCAAGTGAAATGTTAGGCGCCATCATGGTCCGAAGGTGGGAATTTCGGGTCTCGACAGTTGGTATCAGAGCACTAGGTTACATAGGTCTCACGAGTCACGAGAAAGCTTAGTAGAGTCTGAAGGATCGGTACAGAGACATCTGTACTTATCTCTCAGAGGCTATGAAGTTTAGGAACAATATCACCTCTTTCATTCCTTATCGTGCGGCATTGATTTTGCTTGAAACCTATATCTCACATTCCTTTGTATCTACTCGTGTATGATATTGCGCACTCAGTATCAGTTGTGTGTCGACGGTTCGTGATGCCACAGATGAACTACGAGAGAGCCAGAGATGCTCAAATATTTCCTCGACGTGTGATTCTGACTAAAGATGCGGACGTATAAAGAGATCACCCAGTGAATAATGTGGGGGGGCAGGGGGGGTGAAACGTACCTTGGCATCTGGTTGATTTATACGAGTTGTAAAGGTTAATATTGTGGACCATCGGATGTGGTGAACTATGACTTCGCGCCGAGTGGGGGAGTCCACTATCAATGAATGGATTGTGAGTCATGTGTTATATCAGTTTTGGCCTGAAATGTATATATATGGTACTGAAAGGTTCTCCCAAAAATTACATGTGTTTAAGGCCTGAGATCTTGTAGAGAATAAGGCTGGAACTTGCGGTATGTCCGCCTCCGTAATAAGTTAGCCCGTCATATTCCTTCTTTGCTTCCTATAGCCAGAGAGCAAGTCCACAGACTCATTAAAGGACTCATTTATGATCGTAAAATTTTGTATGACTCGGGAGCTACAGGCTAATACTTCATTTCCGCTAGGGGTAGAAATTGCCAAGATATTAGAATGTGTTCGGGAAGGAAACTAAGGAGACCAAGACGTCTCGAGGTTCTGGGGGATTCAGTGGATTCTACTCTGCAAGTATAAATTATTATGGTGGAGGCTCGGGTAGTCGTCCAGCCTAGTTCGCACATCGGATTAATCGAGGTGCTCCAGTAAGTTCTTTTAATGCACCACTGATATAAGTCTCCTACAATTATTATTCTAGCTATCTGGCACAGACTCAGTATGAGCAGCCAAACCCGCAATGGATTGTTATGAATGCGGTGATACTAGGCACATCATGAGAAAATTGTCCCAAACCTAGGTGAGGCATATTTTATCAAAGCACTCAGGCTACGTGCCCAATTACAGTTACTACACCACCCACACGACCAGTTAAGGGTGGAGGACAGGTAGGTAGAAGGCGTCTTAGAGGTGGAGACCCAGCCGTTGTTATAATTGTTTTGTGGTATGGTGGAAGTCGTTACATCATATGGTGTCGTTATAGGTACGACCTCAATTTAAAATAAAGGAATAATTTCCTTAACGTGATTCGGTTCTGAGTATCAAGACGAGTCCTCCAATTGTGCTCCACTTATAAGTGAGCTTTGTAGTTCTATATTCTACTTATGTGTTTACTTATGTTGGGAGGTTTTATGGAGATAACTACACCTATCATTCCATGATGGACTCTAATAAGATCTGTGAGGCTAAAGGTGCCTTCCTGGTACTTATTTCGGTATGTTTTGATGTATTTCCGGATAATTAATTACAAATTGTGAATTATATGCCCTACCAGTGTGGGGTTCATTATGTGTTGTGATTTTGTTTAACGAAAGTTATTTAAAAGGATAAAATGGAAAGTTTCGATTGAAAAGATGTGCATATTACTTGTGATTCAGAACTGAGGCCGAGGTCCTCGTATTTTAAAATAAATTGATATGTTTAAACCGGGCTATGAGCTGTGGTGGAAGTTATATAAGGACGAGATCCTTATGATAAAAATTCTTGTGTTTAAATTCTCCCTTGTGAAAATTAAATTTGTACTATAGTACTAATAGGGAGTCATTCCTGCTAGGCTTATTTGAGAAATTTTTGTATGAAATTCTCTGTGCATACTTGCCAAATTCATGTTGTAATATTGAGTTGTAACATACGAGGTAGGTGCCCGCCCAGGTTGCGTTAAATGTGACTCGTTAATTCGGGTAAATAATTATGAGGTCTTCATGCCTCGCATCTCGTTATTAGTATTGTAAAGGTTTGAAACGAGATTTTTGTTAACATGAAGTTAATTGAAGATTTTGTAATTGATTATGAACAACTATTAAGACCAGATTGACCCAGAAGAGTGCCCCATTTAGATGGTCAGACGAGTCTGAGTTGAGCTTTCAAAAGCTCAAGACCGCTTTGACTACAACGCTAGTGTTGGTATTACCCACAGGTTCAGGATCGTATACTGTATATTGTGATGCCTCTCACATTGGGCTTGGTGCAGTATTAATGCAAGATGGCAAGGTAACTGCATATGCGTCGCGGCAGTTGAAAGTTCACGAGAAGAATTATCCTATTCATGACTTAGAATTGGCAGCCATTGTTCATGCGCTGAAGATTTGGAGGCATTACCTCTATGGTGTCTCGTATGATGTATTTACTGATCATCGTAGCCTTTAGTATCTATTCAAACAAAAGGATCTTAATTTGAAGCAGAGAAGATCCTTAGAGTTGTTGAAAGACTATGATATCACCATTTTGTATCACCCCGGAAAGGCCAATATGGTGGCCAATGCTTTGAGTAGAAAGGCTGTGAGTATGGGCAGTCTTGGGTATATTCCGGTTGGTGAGAGGCCATTAGATATAGATGTTTAGACTTTGGCTAATCAGTTTGTGAGGTTAGATGTTTTAGAACCCAGTCGGGTTCTAGCTTGCACAGTCGCTCGATCTTTTTTATATGAGCGCATCAGAGAGAGGCAGTATGATGATCCTCATTTACTTGTCCTTAAGGACACGGTGCGGCACGGTGATGCCAAACAGGTTGCTATGGGGGAAGATGGGGTTCTTCGAATGCAGGGTCGTATTTGTGTGCCTAATGTGGATGGGCTTCATGAATTAATTCTTAAAGAAGCAAACAGTTCCAGGTATTCTATTCATCCAGGTATTGCCAAAATGTATCAAGATGTGCGGCAACATTATTGGTGGAGGAGAATGAAAAATGATATAGTTGCATATGTAGCTCGGTGTCTGAATTGTCAGCAAGTTAAGTACGAGCATCAGAGACCTGGTGGTTTGCTTTAGAAGTTAGAAAATCCTGAGTGGAAGTGGGAGCGTATCACTATGGATTTTGTTGTTGGGCTCCCACGGACTTAGAGAAAATTTGACACAGTTTGGGTCATTGTGGACAGGTTGACCAAGTCAGCACATTTCATTCTAGTGGCAGTTACCTATTCTTCAGAGAGGTTAGCTGAAATTTACATTCGTGAAATTGTCCGCCTTCACGGTGTGCCCGTGTCTATTATTTCAGATCGAGGCAAGTAGTTTACCTCACATTTCTAGAGGGCTTTACAACATGAGTTAGGCACGCGAGTGGAGTTAAGTACAATATTTCATCCACAGACAGACAGATAGTCAGAGCGCACTATTCAGATATTGGAAGATATTCTTCGCGCTTGTGTTATAGACTTTGGAGGTTCTTGGGATCATTTCTTTCCACTTGCGGAGTTTGCTTATAATAATAGCTAACAGTCGATCATACAGATGGCTCTATATGAGGCATTATACGGAAGGCAATGCCGATCGCCAGTTGGTTGGTTTGAACCACGAGAGGCTCGGTTGTTGGCTACCGATTTGGTACAAGATGTCTTGGATAAGGTCAAGATTATTCAGGATCGACTTCGCATAGCTCAGTCTAGGAAAAAGAGTTACGTCAACCGTAAAGTTCGTGATATTGCATTCATGGTTGGAGAAAGAATATTGCTCTAGGTTTCACCTATGAAAGGTGTAATGAGGTTCGGAAAGAAGGGCAAGTTGAGCCCTAGATATATCGGACCCTTTGAAATTCTTGAAAGGGTAGGTGAAGTAGCCTACAAGCTTGCATTACCACTTAATTTATTAGCGGTTCATCCAGTGTTTCATATGACTATGCTCCGGAAATATCATGGTGATCTGTCCCATATGTTAGATTTCAGCTAAGTCCAATTGGACAAAGATTTGACTTACGAGGAGGAGCCGGTGGCTATTCTAGCCCGGCAGGTCCGACAGTTGAGGTCTAAGGGTTATCCTTCAGTTCGGGTGCAATGGAGTGGTCAGCCGGTAGAGGCATCTACCTGGGAGTTCGAGTCGGACATGCGGAGTAAATATCCATACCTTTTCTCCAGCTCAAGTAACGTTTTCTAACTTCGTTCAAGGACGAATGTTTATTTTAGAGGTGGAGAATGTGATGACCCAAAATGTCATCTTTAAATTTAATAAGTAATTATGTGTTTTAAGACCTCAAAAATCACCATTTATCATTTCTCGACTTGCGTGCGCAGTCCATACAATTTTTCGGAAAGTTTGTATGTGAAAAATGGATTAAAATGTGAAAAAGAGCTTTAAAACTCAACTGAGTTGACTTTGGTCAACATTTTGAGCAAACGGACCCGGATCAGTGTTTTGACAATTCCTGTAGGTCCGTATCGTGATTTGGGACCTAAGCGTATGCCCAAAATCGAATTCTGAGGTCCCTAGCTTGAAATATGGAATTTTGATGAAAAATTAAAAGCTTGAAAGCTTAATGATTTCTAAGAAATTACTGATGTTGGATTTATTGACTTCGGGTCCGTATTTTAGTTCCGAAATCCGGTATAGGTCCACTATAATATTTATGATTTTTTGTCGAATTTGGTAAGAATCGGAGTTAATTTGATGTGATTCGGACGCCCGATTGTAAAAATATAAGTTTTAAAGTTTTCTTGGAAATTTCCTTTGATTTGGTGTCTGATTCGTAGTTCTTGGTATTATTTTGGTGATTTGATCACGCGAGCAAGTTCGTATGATGTTTTAAGACTTGGGTGCATGTTTGGTTTGGAGCCCCGAGTGCTCGGGTTGGTTTCGGGTGGTTAACAGATCATTTTTGGACTTGAGGAAACTGCAGAAACCTGCTTCTGGTTTCCTTCTTCGCGTTCATGAGGGGAGTCTCGCGTTCGCGAAGAGCAAATTGGGGCTGGCACATTTTGTGCTTCACGTTCGCGAAGGCTTGAGGTGCAAAACTTCGCATTCGCGATCGAAGCCTCGCGTTCGCGAAGGGAAAAGGGCTGGCCAGGACATTTGCCTTCGCGTTCGCGAAGGCCAAGCCAGGCAAGCTTCGCATTCGCGAAGTAGCCCTCACATTCGCGAAGAGTAAAATTGGGCAGTAGGAATTTGTGCTTCGCGAACATGAGGCACTGACCGCGTTCGCGAAGGGTAAAAGCCCCAGAAACAGAACTTAAGTTCTGGAAAATGGGATTCGTCCCATTTTCAACCCTTTTTCATTTTTGAGCTCGGGTAAGGCCATGTTTGGGCGATTTTCATAGGAAAATATTGGGGTAAGTATTCTTTATCCTATATTGATTATATTTCATGATTTTATACTCATTTATATCATGAATCCGTGAATTTATGGAAGAAAAATCAGATTTTTATAAAATCTTCCAAAACGGAAATTTAAGGTTTGAAGGTCCATTTGACATCGAAATTGGAAAATTTTTGTATGGTTGGACTCGTCTCGGAATGGGTGTTTGGATTTCGTAAACTTTTTCGGGATTTGAGACGTGGGTCCCACTATCGAATATTTTAATAAATTTTAGATTTTTATCCGAAACATTTGTAAATTCATATGGAATTAATTCCTATGATTAGTATTGAATATATCGAATTATTTGTGAATAGATTTGAAGCTTTCGGAGTCAAATTTAAAAGGAAAAGTTGTGGTTGAGTAATTGGTTGGAATTTGCAAAGCGAGGTAAGTGTCGTGGTTAACCTTGACTTGAGGGAATAGAACCCTTAAATTAATTGTTATGTGAGTTTCATGTGAACGACGTATAGGCGAGGTGACGAGTGTCTATACGTCGTCAAATTAATTGTTTGCCTACTTACTTGAAAAATCATAAATTGTTTTAAATCATAAATTAATTATTATAATAACTGTTTCTCTCCTATTCTTTGTCAAATATTAATTCTTGAATTTCTGCATTAATTGTTACATGTTATTTGAATTATGTATTTTAATTGTTATTTGACATTTAGCATATTAAACATTAAACTGCCTATTTTCTCCCTGAATTCCATAATAACCTACTATTTGTCATGGTTTGTTTCATAATTAAGTTTTAATTATTGTACGCTTGTTGTCTTATAATTTTATATTAATTGTTGCATTTATTGGGGAAATTTCTTCTATAAGAATTGGTAAATGAATATGTTGGAGGAGCGGGTTGCATGCCGCAACAAAATTAATTATAATGTATATATTGGAAGATCGGGTTGCACGCCGCAACAGACTTATGAAAAGTCCATATTGGAGGATCGGGTTGCATGCCGCAAAAGACTTATGAAATGTCCATATTGGAGGATCGGGTTGCATGCCGCAACAGACTTATTAAAAGTCCATATTGGAGGATCGGGTTGCACGCCGCAACAAACTTATTTAAAAGTCGATATACACACACACACACACACACACACATACATATATATATATATATTGGGGGATCGGGTTGCACGCCTCAACAGACTTGATTAAAATGAATATATTGTGAGAGCGGGTTGCACGCTGCAACAGAACTGAATGTGAATATATTATGAGAGCGGGTTGCACGATGCAACATAACTGAAAGTGAATATATTGTGAGAGCGGGTTGCACGCTGCAACAGAATCGAATGTGAATATATTGTGAGAGCGGGTTGCACGCAGCAACAGAATTAATGAAAATGATAATTGGATATAACTGCTGAGTTGGCTTCAATCATTATAAATGAGTTACCTGATTTATTTCTATTATTGTTGTTATTACTAATATTGCGTACAGGTTAATGTAAGTCAACCACCTTAGCCTCGTCACTACTTCGTCGAGGTTAGGCTCATCACTTACCAGTACATGGGGTCGATTGTACTGATACTATACTCTGCTCTTCTTGTGCTGATTTCAGAGTTGGTCTCAGTGGTATGCCATAGACTTGCTCGGATTTCAGCTACTCGGAGGAGACTTGAGGTATAACTGCATGGCGTCTCCAGTTCTGAAGTCCCCGTCTATTTTACTTTAGCTATGTGTTTATTTCCAGACAGCTTCATTTTATTCAGACCTTTATTTTTATTATCCTAGAAGCTCGTGCACTTGTGACACCAATTCTGGGATGGTATTTAGACACCGTTAGTTTTATGGATTATTTCACTATATTTCAAATTTTGCTTCCGCTTTTGGTTCCTTGATTATTAATAATGTAAAGATTGTTTAAAAATTGGTTAATATTATTCTAACGTTGTCTTGCGTAGCAAGTGAAATATTAGGCGCCATCACGGTCCGAAGGTGAGAATTTTGGGTCGTGACAGTGTCGAGCCTAACCTCGGCGAAGTAGTGATGAGGCTAGGACAAGACACCCACATATAACCTGAACAATATAATCATGCTAGTGGCAACAACAATAAATAAAGCAATAACGCAGAAATAATGGGAAGGGGACATACAGTGGGGGAATACAACATAAAGAGTGAGAATAATGAAAAGACAGAATTAAATAGAAAATCCTTAAACGAATTGAGCAATTAAAACAACAAAGGAAAACTGCACGGCATCACCCTTCGTGATTTTACTCTCAACCTCACCAAATAAATAAATAGAACGGCATGGCAGCACCCTTCGTGCTTTTACTCTCAACCTTACCAAATAAATAAATAGAACGGCACGGCATCACCCTTTGTGCTTTTCACTCTTCCTCACAATATAAATAATGCATGCACAGCATCACCCTTCGTGCTTTACACTCTTCCTCACAATATAAATAATGCATGCACGGCATCAACCTTCTTGCTTTACACTCTTCCTCACAATATAAATAATGCATGCACGGCATCACCCTTCGTGCTTTACACTCCTCCTCACCAGTCACAAAATCAATAATAATGGATAAATAAGAGTATCACAAAGAAACCAGTATTTTGCCCATAATAAATAGCACAATGTAATCTCAACCTTGAATCAATATTCGAAAGTTACCAAATCTCAGTGAAACCAGATATGAGTCACCCATCATTTCAAATTACCCGATAAGCATGGATAGTAGAATTTAAGGCTACAAAATAGACAAGAATAGAATTTCACTCGCATGCTATGACTCGACAATGACGCATAGATGCTCGTCACCTCATGTATACATCATATTTAACAACCAAACACGTAGAAAATGAATACATAATACCTATTCCCTCAAGCCAAAGTTAGACACGACACTTACCTCGCTTCGAAAGCCACTAAATTCTCAAGCGCAGCCTTTCCTTTGGGATTCACCTCCAAATCACTCATATCTATTCAAAAATGACTCAATAATATCAAAAATTTCTAAAGGAATAAACTTTAATGAATAATTACAGATTTCCCAAATTTTTCACCAAAAAGTCAAAAATCGACCTCCAGCCCGCTTGGTCAAAACCCGAGGTTCGGACCAAAATTCATTTACCCATTCACCCCTTAGCCCGAATATGTAATTGGTTTTGGAATCCGACCTCAAATTGAGGTCTAAATTCCCAAATTTCCGAAATCCCTAGTTTCTACCCTAACCCCTAATTCTATCATGAACACTCTAGATTTCAAGTTGAATTCTAATAAAATGAAGTAAAAGATTGAAAGAAACGAGTTAAGGAACACTTACCTATGATTTGGGGAAGAAACTGTCCTTGAAGAATTGCCCTAGGCCTCCTATCCTTTTGAAACTAGAAGAAAAATGGCTGGAGTCCGAATTAAATGAACTCACTGCCCAGCGACCTTCGCACCTGCGGTGTTTTGGTCGCACCTGCGCATCCGCACGTGCGGACAGGACGTGCGCTTCTACAGAAAAGGACTGGGCCAACTGGGGTCGCACCTGCAGACAAGGTTCCGCTTCTGCGGTCCCACTCCTACGGAGAGAAGTCCGCATCTGCGGAAAAATGAAGTCCAGTCCTGGGTCGCACCTGCGGGGCTATCGCTTGCACCTGCGAGCTCGCACCTGCGACCAAAGGCTCGTAGGTGCGGGCACACCAGATTTGGTGCACCAGCAGCCTTGTTGAGGTTTGAACTCAACTAGCGTATAGCCCGAATGGCACCCGAGCCCTCGGAGCTCCAGACCAAGCATGCACGCAAGTCTAAAAATATCATACGGACTTGCTTGCGCGATCAAAGCGTCAAAACAACACCTAGAACTATGAATTTAGCACCAAATCAAATGAAATTCTCAAGAACACTTTAAAATTTCTATTTTCTCAACTGGACGTCCGAATTATGTCAAATCAACTTCGTTTCTCACCAAATTTCAAAGTTAAGTCTTAAATATCATAATGAACCTGTACCGGGCTCCGGAACCAAAATACGGACCTGATACTAACAATGCCAAATATCAATCAATTCTTAAAAACAAATAATTTCCAAACTTTTAATTTTCATCAAAAATTCATAACTCAAGCTATGGACCTCTGAATTCGATTCCGGGACGCCCAGATCCCATAATTCGATACAGACCTACCGGGACCGTCAAAGCATGGATTCGGGCCCGTTTATTAAAAATGTTGACCGAAGTCAACTAAAATTAACTTTTAAGGAAAAAATTCTTATTTTCATTAGTTTTTAACATAAAATCTTTTCGGAAACCTGCCCGGACTGTGCACGCAAATCAAGGAGGGTAAAAATAAGATTTTTAAGGCTTAAGAGCGCAGATTCAACTTCTAAAACATAAGATGAACTTTTGGGTCATCACATTCTCCACCTCTAAAACAACCGTTCGTCCTCGAACAGACATAGAAAAGTACCTGGGCTGGTAAAAATGTGGGGATATCTACTCCGCATATCGGACTCAGACTCCCAAGTAGCTGCCTCAACAGTTTGACTTCTCCATTGCACTCGAACTGAAGTGTAACTCTTTGATCTCAACTGGCGAACTTGCCGGGCTAGAATTGCCACTGGCTCCTCCTCCTAAGTCAAATCCTTGTCCAACTGGACAGAGCTGAAATCTAACACATGGGACGGATCGCCGTGATACTTTCGAAGCATGGACACATGGAATACCGGATGAACAGCTGCTAAACTAGGTGGCAACGCAAGCCTGTAAGCCACTTCTCCCATTCTCTCTAGAATCTCAAAAGGTCCGATATACCTAGGGCTCAACTTGCCCTTCTTTCCGAACCTCATTACACCCTTCATGGGTTATACCCGAAGTAGCACTCTCTCTCCGACCATGAACGCAACATCATGAACTCTACGATAGGCATAACTCTTCTGCCTGGACTGAGCTGTGCGAAGTCGATCCTGAATAATATTGACCTTATCCAAGACATCCTGTACTAAGTCTGTGCCTAACAACCGAGCCTCTCCCGGCTCGAACCACCCAACTGGCGACCATTACCCGCCTACCATATAATGCCTCAAAGGGACCCATCTGAATGCTCGACCGGTAGCTATTCTTGTAGGCGAACTCTGCAAGGGGCAAGAACTGATCCCATGATCCTCCGAAGTCTACAACATAAGCGCGGAGCATATCCTCTAAGATCTGAATAGTGCGCTCGGACTGCCCGTTCGTCTGAGGATGAAACGTTGTGCTCAACTCAACCCGCGTACCCAACTCACGCTGAACTGTCCTCCAAAAGTGCGAGGTAAATTGCGTATCTCGATCAGAAATGATAGACACGGGCACACTGTGAAGACGAACGATCTCACGAATATATATCTCTGCTAACCATTCCGAAGAATAGGTAACTACCACAGGAATGAAGTGCGCTGACTTAGTCAGCCTGTCCACAATGAACCAAATTGCATCGAACTTCTTCTGAGTCCGTGGGAGTCCAACAACAAAATCCATAGTGATACGCTCCCACTTCCACTCAGGAATTTCTAACCTCTGAAGTAAACCACCAGATCTCTGATGCTCATATTTTACCTGCTGGCAATTTAGGCACCGAGCTACATAGGCACTATGTCCTTCTTCATTCGCCTCCACCAATAATGTTACCTCAAGTCCTGATACATCTTGGTGGTGCCCGGATGAATAGAATACCGGGAACTGTGGGACTCTTCAAGGATCAACTCACGAAGTCCATCCACATTAGGCACACAAATACGACCCTGCATCCTCAAAACTCCGTCATCTCCAACAGTAACCTGCTTGGCACCACCGTGCCGCACTGTGTCTCTAAGGACAAGTAAATGCGGATCATTATCCTGCCGCTCTCTGATGCGCTCAAACAAAGAAGTTCGAGCGACTGTACAAGCTAGAACACGGCTGGGCTCAGAAACATCTAATCTCATAAACTGGTTGGCTAAGGCCTGAACATCCAATGCAAGCGGTCTCTCACCAACTGGAATATATGCAAGGCTACCCATACTGACTGACTTTCTACTCAAAGCATCGGCCACCACGTTGGCCTTCCCGGGATGATACAATATGGTGATATCATAGTCTTTCAATAGCTCCAGCCACCTCATCTGCCTCAAATTGAGTTCCTTCTACTTGAACAAATACTGCAAGCTCCGATGATTGGTGAATACCTCACATGGCACGCCGTAAAGATAGTGCCTCCAAATCTTCAGCGCGAGAACAATGGCTGCCAGTTCTAGATTATGAACAGGGTATTTCTTCTAGTGAACCTTCAGTTGCCGTGAAGCATATGCAATAACCTTGCCACCCTGCATCAATACCGCACCCAGACCAATACGGGATGCGTCACAGTATATTGTATAAGATCCTGAACCTGTGGGTAACACCAATACCGGTGTCGTAGTCAAAGCAGTCTTGAGCTTCTGAAAGCTCGCTTCACACTCATCTGACATCCTGAACGGGGCACCTTTCTGGGTCAATATGGTAAACGGGGCTGCTATGGATGAAAATCCCTCCACAAATCGATGGTAATAGCTCGCCAAACCCAGGAAACTACAAATCTCTGTAGCTGATGTGGGTCTAGGCCAGTTCTGGACTACCTCAATCTTCTTAGGATCTACCTGAATACCCTCTGCTGATACAACGTGACCCAAGAAAGCAACTGAACTCAACCAAAACTCGCATTTTGAGAACTTAGCATATAACTGGCTGTCTTTCGGAGTCTGAAGAATGGTCCGAAGGTGCTGCTCATGCTCCTCTCGACTGTGGGAGTAGATCAAGATATCATCAATAAACACAACCACAAAGGAATCCAAGTAGGGTTTGAACACCCGATTCATCAAATCCATGAATGTTGCTGGGGCATTTGTCAGCCCAAATGACATCACTAAAAACTCTAATGCCCATACCGAGTCCAAAAAGCTATCTTAGGAACATCGAATGCCCTAATCCTCAACTGATGGTAGCCAGATCTTAAATCAATCTTTGAAAACGCCATGGCACCCTGAAGCTGATTAAATAAATCATCAATCCTCGGCAATGGATACTTGTTCTTGATGGTGACTTTGTTCAACTGCCGATAATCTATGCACATCCTCATTGATCCATCTTTCTTCTTCACAAACAACACAGGTGCACCCCAGGGTGAGACACTAGGTCTAATGAAGCCCTTATCAAGCAAATCTTGCAACTGCTCCTTCAATTCTTTCAACTCTGATGGGCCATGCGATATGGCGGAATGGAAATAGGCTGAGTGCCCGGAGCCAAATCAATGCAGAAATCAATATCCCTGTCGGGTGGCATCCCCGGCAGGTCTGCAGGAAACACCTCTGGAAACTCACGAACAACCGGCATCGAATCTATGGAAGGAACCTCCGCACTAGAATCGCGAATATAAGCCAAATAAGCTAGACACCCCTTCTCGACCATATGTCGAGCCTTCACATAAGAGATAACCCTGTTGGCAGAATGGCCAAGATTCCCTCTCTACTCTAATCGAGGCAACCCCCACAAGGCTAAGGTCACCGTCTTGGCGTGACAACCTAGTATAGCATGATAAGGTGACAGCCAATCCATACCCAGTATGATATCAAAATCAACCATGTCGAGAAGTAAAAGATCTACACGAGTCTCAAGACTCCCAAGAGTGACCACACACGAATGATAAACACGATCTACAACAATAGCATCTCCCACTGGTGTGGACACATACATAAGAGCACTCAAAGAATCACGGGGCACAACCAAATAGGAAGCAAAATAGGATGACACATAGGAGTAAGTAGATCCCAGATCAAATTGAACTGAAGAATCTCTACTGCAAACTGAAACAGTACCTGTGATAACAGCGTCAGATGACTCAGCCTCAAGCCTGGCTGGGAAAGCATAACACCGGGGCTAGGCCCTACCACCCTGAACTACGTCCCTAGGACGGCCTCTAACTGGCTGGTCTCTACCTCTAACGGCGTGATCTCCACCTCTAACAGTCTGGCCTCTACCTCTGGCTGCCTGACCCCTGCCTCTGGCTGGCTGAGCAGGTGGTACAGCAACTGGTGTCGGGACCATGGTAGGCGAACTCTGATGCTGTGAGTTGCCCATTGCTCGAGGGCAAAATCTAGCAATGTGCCTCGGATCACCACAAGTATAACATAACTTCAGCTACATCTGAGGGCCACGACTACCTGAGGCACCGTGGGATGCCTGGAGCGCGAATGAAATGGCCTGGGAGGATGGCCTCTACCAAAGGCACTCCTACCTCTAGGTGAGGCACCGCTGAACTCACCGGAATGACGAGGTCTCTTGTCAGACTCCTGGCCTCCCTGAGTAAGAACCAGTTCGACTCATCTGGCAACATTAGCAGCCGCCTGAAAATAAATCTCACTCTCCGTCTCCGTAGCCATCTGCAATCTGATAGGCTGAGGAAGTCCATCAATAAACCTCCTCGCCCTCTCTCTCTGTCTCGGTGGGAAGTAGAAGAATAGCATGATGGGACAAATCCACAAAACGGGTCTCATACTGAGTAACAATCATACTGTCTTGCTGGAGACGCTCAAACTGACGACGATGCTCCACTCTCAATGTGATAGGCAGAAACTTCTCTATGAAGAGTTGAGAGAACTGGTCCCAAGTAAGAGCAAGCGACCCAGCTGGTCTGGTCAATAAGTAATCTCTCCACCATTTCTTGGCAGAACCAGTCATCTGAAATGCAGCAAAATTGACCCTATTGGTCTCCACTATACCCATGTTCCGTAAAATCTCGTGACAGCTGTCAAGATACTCCTGGGGATCCTCTGAAGGAGCACCACTAAAGTGAACAGGAAAGAGCTTGGTAAACATGTCCAATCTCCATAAAGCCTCGAAAGACATAGTTGGCCCACCTCCGACCTGTGCCGCAATAACCGGCTGAACTAATCCGACTGGCTGAGCTGCTGGAGCCTGATACTGGGGAGCTATCTGCTCCGGAGCAGGAGTGGTGGGAGTCTGGGCTCCTCTTCCAGCCTAAGAGATTGCTGGTGCCATGGGAAATGCGCCAGTCTGGGCCACGCTCTCCATAAGGCCAACCAAACGGACCAAAGCGTCCTGAAGTACTGGGGTAGCAATGAACCCCTCCGGAACCTGAGCTGGTCCGGCAGGAACAGTCTGGGCTGGAACCTCCTCGTCAAGCTCTATTTGAGGCTCCACTACTGGGGTTGCTGCTCGGGCTCTAGGCTGAGCCCTGCCCCTGCCTCGGCCTTTGGTACGGCTTCGGCCTCGACCTCTGCCCCGCGTAGGAGCTGCCACTGGAAGCTCTGGCTGCTGCTCAGCTGAGGAAGCGGTACGTGTTCTCGCCATCTGCGAGAGAATAAGAGTAGAAGAGTTCAATCAGTATTGAGAAAGCAAAATCGCACGACAGAGAAGAATTGAAGTGAAACTTGTTCCTAAACTTCATAGCCTCTGGAAGATAAGCACAGACGTCTCCGTGCCGATCCTCCAGACTCTACTAAGCTTGCTCGTGAATCGTGAGACCTAAGCAACCTAGGGCTCTCATACCAACTCTCACGACCCGAAATTTCCCACTGACGGGACAGTGATAGTGCCTAACATTTCACTTGCTAGGCAAGCCAACGTTGGAAAATCGTTAAACCAATTCCTTATTTCCATTCAGTAAATAACAATAATTAACTAAGATGAAATATAATAAGTGCGTAATATCATAAAACTGTATTAATTACTATCACCCGAATCTGGAGTCACAATTCACGAGCATTCTAGAATTTACTACAAGTAATAGTCTGAAAGAAATACAACTGTCTGAATGAAAGATAACAGTAGGACATAAAAGATAGATGGTGACTTCAAGGTCTGTGAACGCCGATAGATCTACCTTGAGTCTCCGAACAACAGACTAGTAGCAAATCTTGATCAACCTGAGATGGTATCAAAATCTGCATAGAAAGTGCAGAGTGCAGCATCAGTACAACCGATCCCATGTACTGGTAAGTGTCGAGCCTAAACTCGGCGAAGTAGTGACGAGGCTAGGATAAGACACCCACATATAACCTGAACAGTATAATCATGCTAGTGGCAACAACAGTAAATAAAGCAATAACGCAGAAATAATTGGAAGGGGACATACATTGGGGGAATACAACATAAAGAGTGAGAATAATGAACAGATAAAATTAAACAGAAAATCCTTAAACGAATTGAGCAATTAAAACAGCAAAGGAAAACTGCACGGCATCACTCTTCGTGCTTTTACTCACAACCTCACCAAAATAAATAAATAGAACGGCACGACATCACCCTTCGTGATTTTACTCTGAATCTCACCAAATAAATAAATAGAACGGCACGGCATCACCCTTCGTGCTTTTACTCTCAACCTAACCAAATAAATAAATAGAACGGCACGACATCACCCTTCGTGCTTTTCACTCTTCCTCACAATATATATAATACATGCATGGCATCACCCTTCGTGCTTTACATTCTTCCTCACAATATAAATAATGCATGCACGGCATCACCCTTCGTGCTTTACACTCCTCACCAATCACAAAATCAATAACATTGGATAGATAAGAGTATCACAAAGAAACCAGTATTTTACCCATAATCAATAGCACAATGTAATCTCAACCTTGAATCAATATTCGAAAGTTACCAAATCTCAGTGAAATCAAATATGAGTCACCCATCATTTCAAATAACCCGATAAGCATGGATAGTAGAATTTAAGGCTACAAAATAGACAAGAATAGAATTTCACTCGCATGCTATGACTCGACAACGACACATAGATGCTCTTCACCTCACCTATACATCGTATTTAACAACCAAACACGTAGCAAATGAACACATAATACCTATTCCCTCAAACCAAAGTTAGACACGACACTTACCTCGCTTCGAAGGCCACTAAATTCTCAATCACAGCCTTTCCTTTGGGATTCACCTCAAAACCACTCGTATATATTCAAAAATGACTCAATAATATCAAACATTGCTAAAGAAATCAATTTTAATGAATAATTACAGATTTTCCAAATTTTCCTCCAAAAAGTCAAAAATCGACCCCGGGCCCGCTTGGTCAAAACCCGAGGTTCGGACCAAAATTCATTTACCCATTCACCTCCGAGCTCAAATATGTAATTGGTTATGGAATCCGACCTCAAATCGAGGTCTAAATCCCCAAATTCCTGAAATCCCTAGTTTCTACCCTAACCCCTAATTCTATCATAAGCACTCTAGATTTTAGGTTGAATTCTAGTAAAATGAAGTAAAAGATTAAAAGAAACGAGTTAATGAACACTTACCTATGATTTGGGGAAGAAACTGTCCTTGAAAAATCTCCCTAGGCCTCATATCCTTTTGAAACTAGAAGAAAAATGGCTGGAGTCCGAATTAAATGAACTCACTGCCCAGCGACCTTCGCACCTGCGGTGCTTTGGTCGCAGCTGCCCATCCGCACGTGAGGACAGGACGTGCGCTTCTGCGGAAAAGGACTAGGCCAACTGGGGTCGCACCTGCGGACAAGGTTCCGCTTCTGCGGTCCCGCTCCTGCGGAGAGAAGTCCGCATCTGTGGAAAAATGAAGTCCAGGCCCGGGTCGCACCTGCGGGGTTATCGCTCGCACCTACGACCAAAGGCTCGCAGGTGTTGGCACACCAGATTTGGTGCACCAGCTGCATTGTTGAGGTTTGAACTCAACTCGCGCATCGCCCGAATGGCACCCGAGCCCTCGGGGCTCCAGACCAGCATGCACGCAAGTCTAAAAAATCATACGGACTTGCTTGCACGATCAAATCGCCAAAACAACACCTAGAACTATGAATTTAGCACCAAATCAAATGAAATTCTCAAGAACACTTTAAAATTTCTATTTTCTCAACCGGACGTCCGAATTACGTCAAATCAACTTCGTTTCTCACCAAATTTCACAGATAAGTCTTAAATATCATAATGAACCTGTACCGGGCTCCGAAACCAAAATACGGACCCGATACTAACAATGCCAAATATCAATCAATTCTTAAAAACAAATAATTTCCAAACTTTTAATTTTTATCAAAAATTCATAACTCAAGCTATGGACCTCTGAATTCGATTTCGGGTATACGCCCAGGTCTCATAATTCGATACGGACCTACCGGGACAGTCAAAGCATGGATTCGGGCGCGTTTACCAAAAATATTGACCGAAGTCAACTAAAATTAACTTTTAAGGCAAAAATTCTTATTTCATTAGTTTTAACATAAAAGCTTTTCGAAAACCTGCCCGGACTGTGCACGTAAATCGAGGAGGGTAAAATGAGATTTTTAAGGTTTAAGAGCGCAGATTCGAGTTCTAAAACATAAGATGACCTTTTGGGTCATCACACTTACACTTCATAGACAAATTAAAAAGCTATACTTTTGTCATATTAATATGTCTATATGTTGTCTTTTGACAAATAATTATCTCTTCTAGAACTCTGTACGTAAAACTTACACAAAGTAACATATATATATATATATATATATATATATATATATATATATATATAGAGAGAGAGAGAGAGAGAGAGAGAGAGAGAGAGAGAGAACAAATAATCATGTAAGTTTAAAGTTATATACAGTCAATCGAACTTATAATTCAACAAATGTTCTATGTGTTAAATAGCAAACTCTAGGTTCAATGTACATGCTTTGCATGTATATTTCCAATTAATTGTTATAAAACGTATTTTAAAAAGATAAATTTTTAATTGCATGCATTCACCAAGTATATAGATAAAAAAATAATTAAATATTTCTTGAACCTTCCAAGATGAATGATTAAATTAGATAATTGGTGTCCTTGTTCTAGATAAAAAATAAATAAATATCTTATAAGAGGAATGACTTACCTGTAATAGGAAAAGGTGCAGAGGCGAGCATGATGTATCTGATAGGCTACCTCGAATCTACAGCGAGAAAGAGAACTGAACCCAGGGGCAGATGCAGTGGTCATTAACTCTATTTCTTCACGTTATTTTCTTCTACAATAAGCTACATGCTAATCACCGCAAATTCCAAAGAAAAAAAAAGAGGAAAAAAAAAACAAAGGAAAAGAATCTAGGGAGAAAACCTTAGTGTGGTGTAAATCTTAAATATTAGGCATAGGCATAAGAAAGATACCAAAAATAGGAGAATCGAAGTGGTAAATTTATACTTGATTTCAGAGTTCCAAGTCTTGTAGTTTAATTCAAAAAGGAATTCCATCATTGGGTAATTAAGAGTATAAAAGTTGATCAATATTTTGAGTATATTTTAGTCGTTCAACATTTAGCATAAATTATTCGTGTTTTTATAATAATATATATATATATATATATATATATATATATATATATATATATATATATATATATATATATATAAAATTCTCGAAAGCTAAAACTTTATAAAGAACAATATCGTAACTCAATGTCTCAATACCGATCTTCATTCCTTTCACCAGAGGAGGTAGCACTAGTCAAAGAGAAAGAGAGAGAGTCTATTCAAAGCGATATTGTTCTAGTTTCTTGAAAAACGTTAACTTGTCGCTAATCGCTTATACTGGTTCGTCCAGATAGTGAGCTCTTTTCAGAATTGCAAACACAATCCATAGCATATAATCTTCCTAAGACCGGACTTCGGACACAAAAAAATGTTAATAACAGAACATAGCTACAAATCTGTCTTAGTGCACAAAAATATCAAATAACTAAGTTTTGTAATGTGAACAATACCAGCTTCCAAGCTGTTTCCAATCATTCAACATGTCATACTTGCTCTTTAAATTGTTCTGGTCTGATAGGTATTAATTATTCGGAAAATGATCATATATATTTGCCCTTGCACTCTTTAAAAAAAGGTTATATTTGTCCTTCGTTCTAATTTCTAAGTCCCCGGCAACGGCGCCAAAAACTTGTTGCGACCAAACACACTCACGCAAGTATACGCGGTCGTCAAGTAATAAAGTGACTCAAAGTCGGATGTCGAACCCACGAGGACTTATGATTAACTATTAACTAAATTAGCCTATCTTAATTATCTAAACAAGAATTAAATCTAAAAATATTTTATTCCAACTAATTAAATAAGAAAAATATAAATAATAGACTTTGAACAGAGAAAGAGCAGATTTTAATGATATCAATGTAATGAAAACGATCTAGGGTTATGGGCTATCTAACAATCCTATTGTTTTCTTCAATTGAATTGACCGACTAATTTATCTAGCTTATTGGTTGATAGGGTTAATATTGCTCATAAGAATCTGTCGAGTTCTTACTCGCCTATTCAAGCTAACCTAACGCCTATATGTCTATGGAGTTAGAATCAACAAGAACGCATTTATAATTCCTGTAAATCAACCAAGCAAGGTAATTAGGTATATGTCTATCCTAACCACGAATCCGTTCCCCGATGCCCGAGTTCAAGAACTTGCCCTACTCAATCCTATATGCAATATAGAATTCCCACTTTCGAGTTCAATTCTAGATTCGTAGATAATATTCAATTGGTGATCAAGCAATTAAATAATTAAGTGCAAGATTGAATAAATAAACTAATATGATAAATCAAGAAGTCAAAATCAATATCCGAATAACAATAGTCATGAAAGAACCACAACCCTAGAACGTGAAGTTTAGCTCCACATAGACATGGTAGCCAAACAACAAATCATACAAAGAAACATAAAAATTACTAAGTTTGGTGGGAGAAAGATGAAACTTGATGAATTCCGGCCTCCACAGCTTTGTCGTGGCTTTTTCCCTCTTCCCAATCTGTTAGATGACCTAAAAGAGGCGTTTTTGGCTTATATATTGCGTACCAAAGTCGTGGGCCAAAGTTCTCCTATTTCTAATCCAAATCAGCTTCAGGGATTGATGCTAGGGTGGATGCGTCGCATCCACCTCGTCCTCCACTTCTCAGCTTCGGATGCTACGGTGGATGCTTCGCATCCACCTCGTCCTCCACTTCTCAGCTTCGGATGCTACGGTGGACGCTATGGGCCGACTTCACTGCTAAGGGTGCACGAAATCTGATCTTTTTCTAGATTGGATGCGACGCATCCAATCTCTCTTCCTCTACCTAGAGCACCTTTTATTCATATTTTTGCACTCCAAACACCCTAATTCACCACACACAACTCAATTAGTCATAAAACCAATAATTAAACCATGTTGGGCATTTTAAAGATCAAATAACATCAAGAAGCGGTTAAAACATGGGTAAAGTAACATCAACACATATCGAAATATGCCAAACATCACTACCCCACACTTAAACCTTTGTTCGTCCTCGAACAAACCATCATATAGTAGACGAAACAAAATTAAGCTCTTATCATTCAAAGCACACTGCACCTATGACCATGGTTATTTGCTACAATTAGGCTCTAGACTATGCATCAACACACTTTCCTTTTCTTATGCCCTTCTTTAAACATATTCGAACAAAGACAACATGCTCATAACAATCCTAACCTCAAAAACCGACTCAATGTCACAATGCATTCATGGCTTGAACACCCAACATCATAGAGAAGTCTAATAACGTTACCTATCCCTCGTGAAACCATGTGCCCTCACAACAAGAACAAAAGAGCGAGTAGAATCAATCCACACATTCGAATCTCATGATCAAATATATTTTAATGACTCACATATATCAACGAAAATCGCTCACTCTCACAAAGAAGTCACATGCATGAAATTAGTACCATAGGCTTGCCCTTAATGTAAATCTCTACTAATGTAAGCTCGCTCGATCTAAAATCAATTAGGACTTTTTCATGGTTGTAATGTGGGCTAAGGGACGGGTAGGATATATTTAAGGAATAGTGACTCACCCTCCTAAGCACTTTAATACATCACAAAATTACTTAAGCGCAAATTCTTCAACACCACTTCAATTTCACAAATAATATCACCCCAACAATATTTCCTCCTTCTTTAAGCACTACTTTAATTCATACCCACTAGCAAGAACAAGACAACAATTTATTCATTTATATTTTTCTTTCTTTCAATTTCCGCTAGTGGTGTATTATTTTACAAAATAAGTGCACCCTTCTTTCTTTCATTGATTCCACTCAAAAGTCACCCCACACTTAGTCCCTTCTTACTTCTTTTAGCGCTCATCTAACAATTAAAGTGCTTTAAGAGGTAAAAGGATCAAAACAATGTCAATTAAGAATAAAAAGGGTATAGGCTTGTAATGTGGGTACCAAATAAAAGGTCTACAGGCTCAAAAGGTTTAACTAGGGATAGATTTTATTTGTGATAAGCAATAAGCTCAAAAAGATCAAAGAAAGCCTAAAATCATTTTTCAAACCGAGCATCACCTAAAATTTCGCTTCAATTCACATACCGGGCAAGTTCTAGACACAAGTACACTACATGGACTACACAAAAACCTCACCACACATGGCACATGACTCATTAAGGACGGTTACATTCCGACTCTCAAACAATGCAAGTATTCACGGAGCCACGAGATATTAAGCATTAAGCGCAAAGTGAACACAAGTCAAGAAAATGAGAAATATGTTACTATCAAACAAGTCAAGGGCGCCTAGGTTCATCATTCTTGCTCCTTTTATTCCCTAAATTCCTAATCTACTCGGAAAGAAAAAAACTACCCGGTTCAAACTACATCCCATGGAAAAGAACCGAGGCACAAAGAAAAACCACAGGGGATTATTACTACCTAAAGAAAGCTAAAAGACATATTTTGAATTTTTGTTTAGACTTTAATCCCTCAAGAAAACTGTCTAGGAGATCAATCGTCGGGAAAAGTCTAATTTTTCTACTTTTTTGTTTTTGTTTTTTTTTTTTTTTTTCACAAAAGCTACTACACTTAAGAATGAGTACTACAACTAAGCTAAAATAGCACAGAAACTTATCCAAACGATCTCCTCACCCCACACTTAAAATTTTGCAATGTCCTCAATGCACATTATAAATAATAAGAGGGTAAACGAGACTCCCTGGTAGGCCAAAGGCCGAAGCAATAGCGGCTCACGAGGTACTCAGACTTCCCCCAGGCATCGTCCTTTGTGTGGGCACCCCACACTTAGTCCTCACCATCTAGCTCGCTTTTGCACTCTTCTAATGGCTTTGCTTCCTATGCTCATAATCCTACAAAACAAAAATAAATACTACAAAATAATAAAAATAAAATAAAATAAAAAGTGAACAAAAATAAAAGAAAGCAGTAACGCTGGGTTGCCTCCCAACAAGCGCCTGATTTAACGTAGCGGCACGACGTGAACCACTTTTTGCCTCCACCTCGAACTTATGAATTGAGCCCCTAACATGGCATCCAGTTTGCGGCTATGCTCCAGTGGTGGGGCTACAAAGATAACCAGGCCAAGTAATAAATTTTTCACTCTACACTTCTCGGCCTTTAGATGAGGAATGCATTTTTTGCTTTTTGGCATGACAAATTCAAAAATATAGGCATCATGTTCCTCTTCCATTGACTCCTCCAAAGGCTTAGATGACTCGATTTCCATGTCATCATCCAAATACAATGTCGAAAAATGTTTAGAATGAGGACCAACACGCCCCAACTTTAGAATTGTATTACTATTTATATCCTCATATGTGCACACATTAGAGTCTTCAAATATAACATTATCTGCTACCTCGCATGGCTCTAGTGTACTTTTCTCAACATGGGCATCATCAACAAAAATATGCTCGAATGATTGGCTCTCCACTTTTAGCTCCTCAATTTGGCGTATAAGCTCCTTTTCAGCTTCTGACAACTCATTACTATTTTGTTGGGCGATAGACGCAACAACCTTTGCATTTAATTTATCTTGCAAGTCGTGAATAGTAGTGACAAATTTATAGATCCCTTGTCCCAGTTTAGATCTTCCCTCTATAAAGTGTCTCATCCCATCAGTAAGTTCCTCATGTTGAGCTTCATATATTTCTAACTTTTCAGCCTGTTCTGCCAGCCAAGTTTGGCTCAAAATCTCCTCTTTTTCAAAAATTTTCTCTTGCTGGTACTCGCTCTCTTCATTCAATTCTTCCATATTGGCCTTCATTCTTGTGATTGCTGCCCTCATTCTTTTCATATCTTTTTTGAGTTCATCCTGTTGCTCTGCTACTTGCCTCAGAATATCCCTAATATATGCATCAGGCTCCATATCCTGCACTTCATTGCCCCTATCAAACTCAGAAATATCATTAGAAAGATCATAATAAGGGCTCAGAGAAGGATGAACAAAATTAGGACAACCATCCCAATGGCCATCTTGACCACCACACATATTACAAATATTCCACTCAAAGGATTGAGATTGTGCGCACAACTCGCTCCTGGGAACATTCTGACAATTTTTCCACCAGTGGGGTCCTCCACAATATGGACAAGGATCATCAAAATAAGAATAACCATCATTCGAACAATTTTTATTCCAAGATGCCATGCTAAAATAAATAAAAAATACTAACTAAAATAAAATAAAATAAAACATGAATAGATAAAAAAAATATCCAATCTAGAAAAATAGCAAATTTCTAAGTCCCCGGCAACGGCGCCAAAAACTTGTTGCGACCAAACACACTCACGCAAGTATACGCGGTCGTCAAGTAATAAAGTGACTCAAAGTCGGATGTCGAACCCACGAGGACTTATGATTAACTATTAACTAAATTAGCCTATCTTAATTATCTAAACAAGAATTAAATCTAAAAATATTTTATTCCAACTAATTAAATAAGAAAAATATAAATAATAGACTTTGAACAGAGAAAGAGCAGATTTTAATGATATCAATGTAATGAAAACGATCTAGGGTTATGGGCTATCTAACAATCCTATTGTTTTCTTCAATTGAATTGACCGACTAATTTATCTAGCTTATTGGTTGATAGGGTTAATATTGCTCATAAGAATCTGTCGAGTTCTTACTCGCCTATTCAAGCTAACCTAACGCCTATATGTCTATGGAGTTAGAATCAACAAGAACGCATTTATAATTCCTGTAAATCAACCAAGCAAGGTAATTAGGTATATGTCTATCCTAACCACGAATCCGTTCCCCGATGCCCGAGTTCAAGAACTTGCCCTACTCAATCCTATATGCAATATAGAATTCCCACTTTCGAGTTCAATTCTAGATTCATAGATAATATTCAATTGGTGATCAAGCAATTAAATAATTAAGTGCAAGATTGAATAAATAAACTAATATGATAAATCAAGAAGTCAAAATCAATATCCGAATAACAATAGTCATGAAAGAACCACAACCCTAGAACGTGAAGTTTAGCTCCACATAGACATGGTAGCCAAACAACAAATCATACAAAGAAACATAAAAATTACTAAGTTTGGTGGGAGAAAGATGAAATTTGATGAATTCCGGCCTCCACAGCTTTGTCGTGGCTTTTTCCCTCTTCCCAATCTGTTAGATGACCTAAAAGAGGCGTTTTTGGCTTATATATTGCGTACCAAAGTCGTGGGCCAAAGTTCTCCTATTTCTAATCCAAATCAGCTTCAGGGATTGATGCTAGGGTGGATGCGTCGCATCCACCTCGTCCTCCACTTCTCAGCTTCGGATGCTACGGTGGATGCTTCGCATCCACCTCGTCCTCCACTTCTCAGCTTCGGATGCTACGGTGGATGCTTCGCATCCACCTCGTCCTCCACTTCTCAGCTTCGGATGCTACGGTGGACGCTATGGGCCGACTTCACTGCTAAGGGTGCACGAAATCTGATCTTTTTCTAGATTGGATGCGACGCATCCAATCTCTCTTCCTCTACCTAGAGCACCTTTTATTCATATTTTTGCACTCCAAACACCCTAATTCACCACACACAACTCAATTAGTCATAAAACCAATAATTAAACCATGTTGGGCATTTTAAAGATCAAATAACATCAAGAAGCGGTTAAAACATGGGTAAAGTAACATCAACACATATCGAAATATGCCAAACATCAGTAGCACTAGTCAAAGAGAAAGAGAGAGAGTCTATTCAAAGCGATATTGTTCTAGTTTCTTGAAAAACGTTAACTTGTCGCTAATCGCTTATACTGGTTCGTCCAGATAGTGAGCTCTTTTCAGAATTGCAAACACAATCCATAGCATATAATCTTCCTAAGACCGGACTTCGGACACAAAAAAATGTTAATAACAGAACATAGCTACAAATCTGTCTTAGTGCACAAAAATATCAAATAACTAAGTTTTGTAATGTGAACAATACCAGCTTCCAAGCTGTTTCCAATCATTCAACATGTCATACTTGCTCTTTAAATTGTTCTGGTCTGGATAGGTATTAATTATTCGGAAAATGATCATATATATTTGCCCTTGCACTCTTTAAAAAAAGGTTATATTTGTCCTTCGTTATACTTTTTAGATATATTTATCCTTACCGTTATACTTTATGATCATATTTGCCCTTGTACTCTTCAAAAGGGTTATATTTGCCATTCGTTATACTTTTTTGATATATTTATCCTTACAATTATACTTTAGGATCATAATGCGGGATTTAAAGTGGGATTAATTAGATTATTTCGGTCAAACCAATTTGCACTTGTTCTGAATAATCGGATTATAGATAATATAGATAACAAATTAACTGCCAAACCACCAGTATTAGGACAGAAAACGAAGATATCTAATATACCAATAAGAATAAATAAAAGCTAGAATTAAGATGGATTAGGTTCAATAATTGACTGTGGATCATTCTCTGATCTGTAATGGACCTCTTTAATAGATAATACTAGTTTTACTTGTAAAGGTCTCCTTCCAACTGAATTACAAAGAAGCGAAATGAAACTAACAAGACTATACATATTTTAAAACACAAATTAATCATCCATAGTATAAAACTTTCTGTTGTTAGTATATATAATGGATTACACAAAAATTTGTGAGGTTTAGTTGAAATAACTCCAAGAATTGAACCATAACTCTATCTCACAACAACTCCACCTCCTCTCATTATGATCATCACATCTCTATATGAAGTTTCAATCTTGAGCTCTTTAAGTATAATTAATCCAAGAAAACATCTTAAACCAGCACCCAAAACATAAAGAAAAAACCTCTTTTTTCCCTGATAAGCAAATCCTCAAAATGCTAAGTCAGTCACCATCTTCCATTTTCATTGCATTCTTATTTGCAACAATAAACTTGGCACTCCTTGTTTCTGCAATTGATACTCAAACTCCTGGAGAACCGATCCTGGAATTATACATGCATGATATTCTTGGAGGCAGTAATCCAACAGCTAGGCCGATAACCGGATTATTAGGCAATATTTACAGTGGACAAGTCCCTTTTGCAAGGCCTCTTGGTTTCCAACCTCCTAAAGATGGTGTAGCAATTCCCAATTCCAATGGTGCAATCCCAACATTTAATATCAACGGTGTTCCACTAGGAACTGGCTTAGCAGGCACAACATTTGCTGGTAACCAGAATAGCCAAACTACTGTGACTACTCAATTAGGTCCTGATGGCTTGGGCCTCGGCTTTGGTACGTACAAATTTAAGTTGTTAGAAAAATCACACATTCAATTACCTTATTTATATTAGTATGTTTCAACATGCCTCAACATGTCCTCTCACTTGTCAGCTTGATTACTTTTCATTGGCGTAAACATAGTTTTTTTCGCTTTATTGAACAGAATCAATTGATTTAATGCAGGCATAACTCTTTCCTTTGTCCTTTCCCCCAATTTTTGCTCTCACTAGTGGTTTACTCCCTATCTGAAGCACCCCTTTTCCATTCATAGAGAGATTCAATCGTCAAAATCAATAAAAAGACCATCATGACCATCTTATCTAAAATTTTAAGCAATTAGAGAGATCACGTTTTTAACAATCTTAATTATATTATTTATATCTTAACACGACCTCAAGTGTAGGTCTAATTATTTTTCATTGACCAAAAACGTGAAAATGTCTTTTGCTTTTTGGGTGCCAGTTGGATTTGAGCCTAGAACCTGTTGCATACTCTGTTATCATGATGAATTGTGTGATCATGTTATTTTAAAGCTTAAGTCGTACTAAGGTCACACATTTTATTAACTTTTATTATATTATATTATATTTCAACAGGTACCATTACTGTTATCGACGACTACTTGACTTCCTCCCCTGAGTTGGGCACACAAAATCTTGGAAAAGCTCAAGGTGTCTATGTTTCAAGCTCTGCAGATGGAAGTACTCAAATGATGGCGTTTACGGCCATGTTTGAAGGAGGGGAATATGGTGATAGTCTCAATTTCTTTGGAGTTTACAGAATTTCAAGTCCCATGTCACGAATTTCAGTTACAGGAGGAACTGGTAAGTTTAAAAATGCTTGTGGATTTGCAGAGATTCGTTCCCTTATACCAGCTGGTCAACATGTCACAGATGGTGCAGAGACATTGTTAAGGATTACTGTCCATCTTACTTATTGATATTTCTTTGTGGAATCTTTTAAACAAAAGATTGTGGATTGTTTTGTGTGAAAAAATTGTAATCACTTTGATTTTGTGTTTTGTTTCTGTCTCACTTTGGCATTGAATGTAAACATATACTATATATATATCCTTTGTATTCAGTAACAATTTATCTCAATCCTAAGTACTTGGGTTGTATTTTATCTTGATTTGTTGAACTTTTGAGCTTTCATATTTTTTCTGTTTGTTTCACTTAGCTACAAAATGGTTAAAAAAAAATAGTTTTCCAAAATAGTTATCTATCCATATTATCCATTAAAAAACGAGTTGGATAATGAACCTTTTAAAAATGGGTCAAATATGAATAAAAATCATATTATCCATTTAGAAAATGGATAATCAATAGATAACTAATGAGTTTAACTTTTACATTTGTAAAGCCTCAAATTCGGATTTTCGCAAGTTTGGAAGACTAAAAATTCTCCCAAGAAGTCATGGATAAAATAGATATCCATATTATCCGCCGGTTAACCCATTTTTTATCCGTATTAAATATAAGTCGGATAATTTAACCGTTTTGACATTACCCGTATCTGACCCGACCCGACCCGTCCATTTGCCATCCCTAGTTCCGCTAGTCATGTGCACCGTGATACTCAAGACATTCGCTATAAGCTACCATAGTGGCAAATTAAACGTACAAACTTTTTGAAATCATAGATAATTAAATTTTTGAATTTAAGTTTATATAAAATTTGGACTAAATCCTAAACACGAGACACAAGCCAAAGCCAAAGCCAAAGTCAAAAGCCAATGAGATCATGTTATGTGTAAACTTTTGTGGCAAAGTAAAGGCCAACCATTTCAGGTTTTTAAGTGGCATGTCCGAAGGCTCCAATACTAACTGTTGAACTATTGAAAGAATTTGTTCTCTCTCTAGGCAAAAAAAAAAAAACTCTCTCCGTACAATTAGCCGTTAACAATAAACGGTAACCTTTCGACTGCCTCCGCCATGCACACCCGCATGGCACCGTCGGACGGAGTCGATTCGGCGTGTACAACTGGCCAAAAGGAAGCTAACATCAAAGAGAACCAAACTGGGGATCTCAATCAAACAAAAACTTCTTATGCTACGACTATTACTACCGCCATTCCGACGCCTACCCCCAATATAAGACACCCTAGAGAATCAGTAATCTCCAGGCACACCACCCACAATGGAATGCCAACAGTGATTTTCAAAGACAAAGATTACTATGGAATAGTGGCGGATGAATGCAGATTGACAATAGTGGATCAATTCTTGAAACCCCTGCCCCAAATCGAAAAAATTAGGTCTACCTTCAGAGAAAGATTCTCAGTGAAGGGTAGAGCCAAAATTGGAGTCTATGACAATTATAATGTCTTTCTTGACTTCATAAATGAGGATGATTTCCACTTCATCTGTTATAGAAGAGTTGTAGAAATTGATGGTCTTCAAATGTGGCTGCAAAAGTGGACTCCGGACTTCAAGCCGGATGAAGACATCCCAATAGTTTCGGTATGGATTTTACTTCCTGGACTCCCTTTTAACATGCATAATTGGCATTATGCTAAACAAATCTGCAGTGAAATTGGAACTCCAATGGCGTTGGATGTTGCGACTGGTGGTAAAACGAGACTGAGTATGGAAAACGTTAGAGTGGAGATAGAACTTCTTAAACCTCTTATTGAGAGTGTGTTTGTAGGATCTGAAAATGAGAATGCTCCTCTTAAAGGATTCACTCAAAAAATTGAATATGAAAGCATTCCTAAGTATTGTAGGCAATGCAAGAAATTGGGGCACAATGTGATGAACTGTAGAGTTCTTGAAAGAAAAGGAGCTACTAAAACAGGGGAAACGGATAAGAAAGAGAAGTCGATGAACGAGGATGGGGATAATAGTGGAGTCCAAAAAGAGGAAAAAGAAGGGCAAGGGAAAGAAAAACTGGAAAAACATCTATTTCTGGAAGAAAACAAGAAGGCTATAACTACTCAAAGTCAGAATAAAGGCAAGGAAAAAAGAAGCAATTCTGAAGACACTAATGAAGAAAGACAAGTGAAGATACAATATAGATTGGAGACTACTCAAGGATACTACATTCCGGAAAATAAAGAGGGAAACAAACCTCCATTAAGGATAGAACAAACAAGAGAAAGAAGAAGAATAAGAGTAAGCAAAAGAAGATGCCAAAGAAAAAGAGCAAAGTAGTTTTGAAACCTGCTCAATTTCAAAGAAATACCAAACAAGATACTAGTTCCAGGAACTCAACCAATCAGGAGCAGATAATGAAAAGAGGGAACATGGATACTTATAACAGTTACAATAAAGAAAGACAAGTGACTAGTAAACACACAATCAAGAAATCTCTATGGTTAAGGAAAACTCTATAAATAAGAATACTCAAGGAGATCAAGGTCAAAAGGCTGATATCAATAATGAAAGTTCCAATAATGTTAAAGAACCTTCTGGCATAGAGATTAACCAACAGACTGAACATTATACACGCACAAGAGAGAAAAATAGAAATGAAGAAGTGTTATAGATTGATTGCACATGCTTGAAATATTTACCAACCAATATCATTGAACAACCTGATATTCAAATGATGGTAGAACTCTATGCAAATCAGGAATAAGGTTTACACAACAAGTTGGATGAGGTCACTAAACATCAGGGCAAGATCCTACTTCAAATCAGATTATGAAAGATTCTGAGCAACAAGAAAATGGCAATCAAGAAAATAAAATTTTTGAGTAGGATGACTACATCCTTGCTAGAAGGGGCAGAAGCAGAGCAAGACAATCAAACAAGAAAAAGAAAATCAAAAATACATCCTATGTAAAGAGGAAACAATAGACATATACCTCTCCTAAAGTTTTTCCATGATTAGTACAATCTTCTATAATATTAGAGGGATGAGGTCTAAAAAAGCAATTCATAGGCTTAAAAAGCTTATAGACATCAACAACATTATCTCTACAGCAATCATAGAACCTATAATTGACAAAAACAAGATCGAAGGTTACAGAAAATTGTTGAATTTCAGTATTGTATCTCTAATGACAGTCGGAAGATATGGTATTTCTGGAAGAATATTAATAATGCCATAGTCACCTTCAATGATGAGCAACAAATCACTATACAGGTAGAAGATGGTATAAAAAATCCTCCCATCAGTATCACATCCATTTTGCTAAATGCACTGCTATGGAAAGAAGTGATCTTTGGTGCAGTCTAGAATAAATAAGTCTAGATATTAAGGATCCTTGGTGCATTGGAGGAGACTTCAATGTCATCTTAGATCTGGAGGAAAAACTGGGTGACAAACCTCACAGAATGCACATGATTCTTGTATTCAACAATTGTATGGATAATTGTGGCACTACTGATTTGGGGTATACTAGTCCTAAATTCACCTGGTATAACAATAGGTGTCCAAGAAAGAGAATTTGAAAAAGACTACAAGCGGATTCAGAAATTTCAAAATACTAATGTCAAACATTTGGTGAGGACCGGCTCAGACCACAGGCCCTTACTCATGAAAGCCTTTGATCAAGAAGGTAAGCACACTTCTTACTTTAAATTCCTTAATTTCTGGACTAAATATGAAGACTACTACAACATTGTTAAGGAATTCTGGAGTACCAACATAAATGGCATAACATGTGGAGACTTCAATCCAAGCTAAAGCTCCTGAGCAGAAGGCTAAGCCAATGGTCTAGAGAGGAGGTGGGTGACATTCATAAGAAGGTTCTTAAATGGGAGAAAACAATTCAATGCCTAGAAGAGATTGAGTTAATCAATAACTCTGAAATTGAGAGAGAAGAAACAAATAAGGCATATGCGGAGTATATGAGATGGTTTCATATGCAAGATTCCCTTCTTCTCCATAAAACCAATATAAAATGGTTTGAGGAAGGAGATAAAAATACGAGGTACTTCCATAGTATTCTTAGAGAAAGAAGAAGAAAGCTTCAATTGAATAGGATAAAAAATCATAAGGATAAATGGATTCAGGGAGAGGAGCAAATAGCGAAAGTAGCTATTAGACACTTCAACAAAAGTTTCACTCTCCCAACTCCAAGTCTAGATCCTACTATTCAAAATTGCATCACCAAGAGGATCACTGATGAGGATAGAAACAATATGGGTGAGATTCCTAGTGAGGAAGAGATAAAAAAATGCAGTCTTTGGTCTTTCTGCTACAAGTACTGCTGGGCCAGATGAATATAATGGTACATTCTTTCAAAATTATTGGGACATCATCAAGGAATATATCAATGCTTTTGTTTGGGATTTCTTCAAAGGTATTCCTCTTACTAAATTCTATACTTATACTTGTTTGGTCCTATTTTCCAAAACAGATGCTCCTAACTCTTTTAATAAATTTAGACCTATTAGTTTATATAATTTTTCTAATAAGATTGTTTCTAGAATACTCTCTCTTAGACTAAACCCTCTGTTAATAAGATTAATTTCTCCAAATCATAGTGATTTTGTTAAAGAAAGGCTCATTTCAGATGGATAGAAGATGTCGATATGGAATTCCACAGGTGGGTTATCTCATGTGAGCAGGTTAGCGGTTGCGTGATTTTGATAAAGTTTCTACGAAGAGTTCTGGTTACTACCCGACAGAAGGTCAAATATGCGATTGTGGCTGATAATTCGGAATGTTCATGAAAAGTTTAACAAGAGACTACGAGAAATTTTGCGGGTTGACGGTGCGAGATCACCGTAATTGAGAAGGAGGAATCTTTGTGGGTTCTTCATTATGTGATGGTATCTTAAAGCTAAGTGGGGGAGCCCACCGTCTAAGATTGGATTGCGTGGTTGTCTGCTTGTGCGATTTTTGGTTATCAGTGCATTGGTGGATTATTTATGACTAGGAAAAGAAAACATCAGGGGTAATTCGAGCAGAGAACTAGATGAATGTGTGCTATATTTTGCCTTATCGATTTATGTGCAGGTTTTGGGAAGACTCAGAGTTTATGTTTCTTGTGGATATGATGTACAAGGAAAAGAATTCATCTAGTTTCTTCTTTTGGAGTGTTCATGTGCTAACAAAGCGTTGGAGTTTGATTATATTCGGGACTAGGTCAGAATGGGTGACTCTCAATAGTAGTTCTAATGGGTTCAAGGACGTAAGCGCTATGTCTAAGGATTTTGGGTTCATTGTGTGGCTAAAGACCGGGATTTTACAGCATAGTGTAAAGTATACTTAGGGAATTTTCTATGTTATCATTGGGTCTGCGGGGTAGTATTGGAGGAATGAGAGAAATAACTTCGGATTCGCGGAAGGTCTTGCAGAATAGGTGTACCAGTTGGAGATGCTATTGTGCGCTTGAGGAGGGTGTGAGATAGTTCATGGGTATTGAGACGATGTGGTCTTGTGATTCGGGTCACTCGGGATGAGTGCTGATTGAGATCGTTATGTTTTGAATGGAGCTATTATTATTTCTAAGGCAAGTCAAGAGTAAATTGGAAGAAGTTGGATCGGTTAGTCATGGTTTGAACCAGCATGATTGTGGCAATGATCAGTTCCCTTGAAGTGTTAAGTTATACAAGTGGTTTGTGGTTGTACGTGCAGGCTTGACAGCCACCATGATTTGATTAATTTGGGAGGTATTTGATTCAAATGGCCTTGTTATGTGTAAATGGATCCCGGAAGAGTTATGGCAGTCTGGACCTCAACTTGAGGTTTATATTTTCTACGGTTATGGGAATTCAGTTGCGTATTGCAATGGTTCTTTTGAAATGAGTTAAGTGAAAGATTTCTAGCCAATGAAGTATTTATTCTACTAGTAGCTCAGAGGTTATGATGAATTCGTGTACTCTCATGTAGCGGCATGATAGGTGCAGTGAGCGGCATGGGAATTGGAAGTTGAGGATCAAGGTTGAGGCTCGGTGTTGATAAGAATGTTACGAGCTCGGATGAGCAGGCAAGAATTTAGATGTTCAGAGTAAGCTGACATTTTTTTTAGTGTCATGTGAGAACGATGTCCTGTGTAAGAGACTTTGTGTATTGACTTGCGGATTCTTGATTTGCTTTACTGAATTAGTACAGTTGGTGGTATGGAGGTGCAAACTTTGCTACCTAGTGCGGAAGGTCGTGAGAGTGTATCCCACAGGAAAAATTGTATAAGTGTGACATGTTAGTTACTTGATTGTTAAAGATTGAAACCAAGTATGGAGATTCTGGTACTATCGCTAATATGAGAGTTTATGCCTGAAAGGCGCTCTAGTCATTTGGTTGTGGACTGTGGGAGTTTGGTCCGGATTAGACGGCTGCTCGTGTGTGTCATGAATAGGGCCATTGTGGATCCTTGAAAGATTGTTGGCCCAGTATGGTATAATCAGAATCGGCCTGAGGTCCGTTGGTGGGTCTAATGTGAATGTGTGCTCTACATCAGGTCGAATGTGTTCATTCGGCATATCATTTCTTACGGAGGAGTCTTCGGTCATTGGATGTTATTTCTATCATCAGCTATTCCATGTGATACCTTATTGCGCCATGTGGATTATGAGATGGTTTGATTTTTCGCGCATGTGTTGTGATCCCATTTAGCTTGTGGCATTATATGAGCAGGTTGGCTCTCGAGATGCAGGTCATTTATTGCACCTTAGTCGTGCTTGGTTTTTTTATAGCGTATGGTGTTATCCGTCTCCCTAGGGTTGTATTATGCACTTGGCGTGTTTGTGGTCGATATTCGGGCATTTCGTAAGTATAAGCATTACGGCTGATGAGTGTTTACTTGTATAATATTTAAATTGTATGTGTCTACGACTTTAACGTATTTATTTATCCACCTAACAAGATTCATGATTTCAAAAATAATAAAATATATAACTAAGTTTTTAGTTCCTAGTTGGCTTGCGTAACGGTGACGTTGGTTGCCATCACGACCTATAGTGGGTTTTGGATCATGACAGATAAGATTAGGCAGTGGTGTTGAATTACTACTTACTATAGAAAGGAAGCCAAGAGTGATGTTTGGCTATAAATGTATATTTTTAGTGCATTGTTTACTTTACATTATAATGTTTTAGTGATTAAATGTGTGACATTTGAGCCTAATTGTGTCATTTTATGTATAGGATTGTTGAAAGATGAAAATGCATGAATGTTGGATACAAGGATGTCAAAGATACACAAAAAGAGCACGAAAAGGCAAAACACAAACAAGTTTCAGAACCAGGCGCCAAGCCAGGAGACTCCCGGTCCTGGTCGCGGTCCACCGGGCGCTGGAGTGGGTGACGCCTGCGCTGAGGCACGCTGCACACCAGGCATCACGAGCTCTAAGGACTGGTCCCTTCCCAGTCTATGCATTAAACATTTTCTACTTGGATTTGGGCTTGGGGACTCCGACCCTAACCCATAAATACCCCATAAATGTGATAAGTAAAAGGGTAGGTCAATTTTGGAAGCAAGCAAAGGCAAAGACACACGAACGTAGCAGAGAATTGATCAATATTCCATTTTCCATCTAGTATTCATAGATTTTATGTTTAAAAATAATATTTTGAATATTATTATGAGCATGAATGGCTAAAAACCTCATTATTTTGGGGTTATGAGTTATTATTGACTATTGTAGTTTGATGGTTGATAATATTTCTTATCATATTAATTTGTTTATTCAATCTTGTATTTAATTATTCTATTGCATAGCTAACAATATATTACTATATATGAATTTATAATTGATCTCGAAAGTGGGAATTATAGATTGCATATAAGATTGAATAGAGTAAGTTCTTGAATCCGGGCATCAGAGAATAGATTCGCGATTAGGATAGCTATATTCTAGTTGTCTTACTTGGTTATTTTTGCAGGAGATACACATGCGTTCTTGTTAATTCTGATTCTATAGACATATAGTATTAGGTTGGCTTGAATAGGCGAGCGAAGCCTCGAAAGAACTTCGCGAGCAAAATAAACCCTGCTAATCAATATATTAGATAAATCAAGTGATTAAATCAATCCGAAGAATGCAATAGGAGAGACATTAATCCCAAAGCCCCAAAATATTCCCATCTCCTTGAATTCTTTCTAAGTGTTTGTTTACCCTACTTGTGATCTTATTCTCTTAATTGCTTATTAGTTTAGTGGTAGTTTAGTTAGTAAAAACCACAATCATCTTCCTCAAAATCTCTTGAACAAATAATTCGTAAATAGTTTAGTTTAGGCAATAATTGATCATAAATATTCATGGAAACGATACTTTCTCATCACTTTATTACTTGGCGACTGCGTATACTTGCGCGTGTGTTTGGACCCAATATTTTACATGACATATTTTACACCACAAGATTTAAGGACATTTTAGTACATTATACGTATCTTAAACTTCGTTCCAAGTCAAATTAAGACACATAAATTGAAATGGAGGGAATACTTGAAACTACTAGGTCACAGAAGGCTGTTATCCTTCAAAAGGCTTAGATGGAACATGCAGATTAAGTTTTCAAAAGTTAATACTACTCACAAGTGTGACTTGGTATTTTAGGTCTTAGTAAAAAAACCTCCTTACAGTGATCTCAAATCTCAATATATTATCGGTACATAAAATTAAGCAGTGGTATTAATTCTGAGAGCACACATCCAAATGAGGATAGAGATAAGATTAGGCAATGTTTTTAATTTTGAGAGAGCACGTCCAGACGAAAGAGATAAGAATAGGCAGTAGTGTTGAATTACTACTTACTATAGAAAGTAAGCCAAGAGTGATGTTTGGCTATAAATGTATATTTTTAGTCCATTGTTTACCTTACATTGTAATGTTTTAGTGATTAAATGTGCGTCGTTTGAGCCTAATTATATCGTTTTATGTGTAGAATTGTTGAACGATAAAAATGCATGAATGTTGTACACAAGGATGTCAAAGATACACAAAAAGAGCACGAAAAGACAAATATCGGACAAGTTTCAAAACGAAGCGACATGTCAGGCGAAACCTGGTCCTGGGCGCGGTCCACCGGGCACTGAAGTGGGTGACGCCTGCTCTGAGGCGTGCTTCACACCAGGCTTCGCGAGCTCTGAGGTAAGTGTAACCTGCTTGGATTTGGACTTGGGGACTCCGACCCTAACCTATAAATACCCCCTAAACGTGGTAAGTGTAGGGTAGGTCATTTTTGGCAAGAAAAGGCAAAGAAACACGAACAGAGCGCGGAATTCATCAATCTTCCATCTTCTATATGGTATTCATAAATTGAATGTTTATAAATAATATTTTGAGTATTGTCATGAACATGAGTGGCTAAGAACCTCATCATTCTGGGGTTATGGGTTGTTATTGACTATTGTAGTTTGATAATTGATAATATTGCTCGATTTTATCATATTAATTTATTTATTTAATCTTGCACTTAATTATTCTATTGCGTAGATAACAATAGAGTACTATCTACGAATGTCACGACCCAAAATCCAATCAGCCGTGATAGCACCAAACTAAACCCGCTAGGTAAGCCAGATATCAATAAACCAGTTCATATGAGATTCATTAAGAGAAGAAAATGATAATACAACTGAACTTTATACCAAGAATTCCTAAGGACTGGTAGTACAAATGATGAGCTTCTAAGATTTAGAATTTACAAAGCTGATATGAAATAAAATACATCATCTGTTTGAAATATACATGAACAGATTAATAATTCTAAAGCTACCAAGGATAAGAGGCAGCTATAACCAGAACGCAGGTACATCTTCAAATCCAGCTCACACCATACACAACAACATGAGCATCCAACATCTGCACGCAAGGTGCAGAAGTGTAGTATGAGTACAACCGACTCCCATGTACTCAATAAGTAACAAACCTAACCTTAGGTTGAAAGCAGTGATGAGCCGGGACAAGGGTCAGGGTCCAACTCCAATAACCCGCAATACTTCATAACAACATAATAAAAATGGTACGAGAAATAACTCAGAGGTATGATACTCAACTCGTTCAAAGTTACGGGAAAATAGGTATATTTTTCAAAGAAGTCAGTAAAACTCAATTCTTTTCACCAAATAGCCAAAAATATGAGTAAGTCTGAAAATTGTGATTTTTCTCAAAAACCTTTCAACAATAAATAAGATGTTTCATTTTCAGATTGCATGAGGAAAGTACATCTCTATGCCTACATGTCAATATGCAAGTGAAATCATGAATGACACCAAACCTGAGTAGCATGAGGAAATACAACTATATGCCTGTATCTCAAGTATGCATGTCAAATGCAATATATCTGAGTGATTAACTCATGTACTACTACTCTCAGAGTACTCAATCTCACTGTCTCGCACTCTCACTCATCACGCTCAATACTCAGCACACTCTGTCACTCAGCACTGCACAAGGTAGATCCAGCCCAAAAATCAATAGCAACTGCGCTCACTGTGGATGTGCAGACTCCGGAGGGGCAGCTCCACCCCAAGCGCTATAATAAGCCAATCATTCCATGAATCAATAATACCTATTGTGGCATGCATCCCGATCCCATCATGAAATAATAATACATATTGCGGCGTGCAGCCCGACCCCATCAATATCCTCACAATCAGGCCCTCGACCTCACTGAGCCATCAATCTCTCTAGTCTCTCGGGCTCCAATGTCATGAAAATCAGCCCAAAAATGATGATGTGATGTATCAATAAATGCTAATCTAGACTGAGATATAATATATAAATGAATGCATATGAATGAGTATATAATTGCAATGTAAGCAAATAACTCAACAATAGAAATGACCTTAATGAGTCCCAACAGGATAAGCATATAGCCTAGACATGGTTTCTAACATGGATCACAACTCAAGTACTCTAGCACGTAGAGATTTCATAGATACAAATAAGATTAGGTAACTACACAGTACCATAGAAATAACCGAGTCACAATTCACACGGTGCACACCCATATGCCCGTCACCTAGCATGTGTGTCACCTCAACACCAAATATATATCACGTATATTCAGGGGTTCATACCCACAGCACCAAGTTTAAAAGTATTACTTACCTCCAACAAGCCGAAACCAATACCGAGCAAGCCAAATAATACTTCAAAAATTCCATCTTGCGCGTATCGACCTCCGAACGGCTCGAAACTAAACAAAAGCAACTCAAGAACATCAAATAATGCCTAAGGAAACAATTCCAAATGATAAAGGTCGAATCTTTAATCAACCCCAAAGTCAACTAAAAAGTCAAACCCAGTGTCGCTCCTCAAAACCCGAAAAAACTCACAAAATCCGACAACCCATTCAATTACGAGTCCAACCATACTAGTTTCACTCAAATCCGACTCCGAATCGATGTTCAAAACTCGAAATATTCACTCTATGAAACTTTAGACAAAACCTCCCAATTTCTCTCTTAAAATCCTCAATCAAATGCCAAAAACGAAGATAGATTCATGAAATAAAATCAAAACCGAGTAGAGAACATTTACCCCAATCTATGTGGTGAAAATTTCTTCAAAGATCGTCTCAATCCGAGCTCCATAACTCCAATTATGATAAAATGACTCTAACCCTCAGAATGGAATTTAATAGAATCTGCCCAGTGTCATTCGCATTTGCGAACCAGTGGTCTCACCTACGACCTTCGCTTTTGCAAAAAAGGCTCGCACCTGCGAGACAACCTTAACCAACAGTGGTCGCTTCATCGACGCCCAGAATCGCTTATGCGATGGCGCTTCTGCGCGAACGATGCCGCACATGCAGCCTCGCAGATGCATCTACACTTCGCATATGCACCCTTCTCGCTAGCTGCCCCTTTACGCCTTTGCAAAGAAAACCCTGCATCTGCGAAGTCGCTTCTAAGACCAATATTCCGCAAATGCTGCTACACCAGAACCAGTAGCCTCAGCAAATTGCAACATGCGACAAAATAATCTGAACCTCGTCCGAAACTCATCTGAGCCCCTCGGGACCCCGTCCAAATATACCAACAAGTCCTATAACATAATACGTACTTACTCGAGGCCTCAAATCACACATAACAACATCAAAATGATGAATCACACATCAATTCAAACTTAATGAACTTTAAATTTTCAACTTACAAATCTCATGTCGAAACATATCAAATCAATCCGGAATGAACCCAAATTTTGCACACAAGTCCCAAATGACATAATGAAGCTACTAAAATTTACGGAACCACAATCTAAACTCGATATCCTCAAAATCAACCCTAGGTCAAACTCATGAATTTTCTAAATCTTTAAATTTCTAACTTTCGCTGATTAGTGCTGAATCCTTCTAGAAATATCCAAATGCAAATCCGGGCATACAACCAAGTCCAAAATCACCATCCGGACCTAACGGAATCATCAAAACTCCAATCCGAGGTCAAATAATAAAAAATCAAACTTAGTCAACTATTTCAATTGTAAAGCTTCAATCATGAAATTCATTCTTCCAAATCAATTCTAGTAACCTGAAAACCAAAACCGATGATTCACACAAGTCATAATATATCATACGGAGCTACTCATGCCCTCAAACTACCGAGCGAAGTGCAGATGCTCAAAATGACCAGTCGGGTCCTTACATCCTCCCCCACTTAAACATACGTTCATCCTCGAACGTGCCAAGAGTTGTCCCGAAGCCATCAAACTGCCTCGTAATCTTACCATGCACATACATGGGGGTGATCCCCCGTCACCCTAATCCATATAAGCCTGACGACACAACCTAACTGAAGACCCTTAATTCAACCTTAGCCCATAACCTTAGAATTCAATTTCCAACATCTGGAATTCCTTACAAGACCTAAATTTTGCATCTACACACTGTATAAGTCTGAACAAACTGTATCAAACCATAACCATAGCCCAAGATGTAATCACATGATATACCACATATCTCAAATACTCATAGCAATAATTTTCGATCATTGTAGCTGCGCAAAACAACCCAATACTGGTAATAAACCTCATATCGAACTAAACCCCATTCTAAAACCTTCATACACTGCCGATGATGAAAGAAACACGCAAAAACTCATAACCACTTATCAGATCAACAAGTCATGGAACTCTCCCTCATTCGACAGGTACTATAGCCAATTCTAAATCAATTTTCGGTATTATCCTTCCAAATATACCACAATCAAATCGGATAGCACCCATTATAGGTCCCATGTACTCATCTTATCAAATACAACCACCCTACTGAAATGCCACACCAATACAACCTAGAGCCATAAACCGTGCAATGCGTGCACTAATACGCAACAATTCAAATGTAGTCAAACATGAAAAAATGACTCAAATGAGAGGACCGTTCCGCAAGCTCAACAAGTACCACCACACGCAATGCTAAGAACCCATCACACACAGGTCTATATGAAATACCTCAAGCCATAATGAAACACAGGTCTATATGAAATACCTCAAGCCACAATGCTCAAAATCAAAACCACAAGCAATTTGACGTCAAGTACCTAGAGTGCATGACAATAACCACGGAGAAGCAAACAACACAATATATCACGACTCGGAAAGACCATAACCAAGACGCAATCAACCATTCCACCCCTCAATCACCATCTCGCTCGAATTCTACTATAAGGCCCAAACAGAACCTCACCATATATATATATAACCAACGAGTCACAACCCCTTGTAGCATAGAAAAGTACTACATAGAACATACCAGATGCGAATGATATCAACTTTAAATGAATGGCACATTCCTCAACAATAGCAGTACGAGTCAACCAATCCAAACCGGTGTAGAATACACAACCTCATTAGGCCTAACATTGAGCCCCCAAATCAACCCTGGTCATCAACAAATAGATAAATAACCCTTTGAAAGTCCATACTGATCTAACCATAACACAGACCATCATCTGGCTAGCTTTGGCCACATCTACACAGTCCACAACCACGAAACAGTCTGCTTCTGAGAACTCCCATTCTCCAAATCCCTAGAATACACGAATCACCATATCCGATTCCAACTCCACCGCCTGAATGACTAACACATCTCTCATACACGATCATCCCACGAGGAATACTTCTATAATTCTTCCGTGCCACATAGCAAAAATTCGAATATCAGCAAACGATCAACCAGACGAGTACCGCAATACCAATGAAGCATTCGTAAGTCAACACTTAGTGCACCTTCTAAAATGTACACTCTCCTCAGGCAATACCAAGTAGTAATATCATTCATCTAGTCATCTAAAACTGTCTATGTTGCCTAAGAATTCAAGACCTTCCCTTAAAAAATGAACCGTGACCTTTCACATGCAAATCTCAATCCCACACAACATACTGCATTTATCATGCCATCATATGAAAAGTACAAGAATCTCATAATCAACGCTGAATCACAAGTATAATATATACTCAATTTGCCAGGAACCTTTCACTTGATCCCATCTAAGAGAAAATCATAACATGTAACATGCTCCTCATGCCAGTAGGAAATATCCATGGTAGAACCCATCGAGAACTCTTCGAAACCCATTTGCACATAACTAAGCCATCAGAACTAAATCTCTCTAACTCAACCAAGCCGCGTAGGTCACCAAACCCAAGAGTATTACCCCCAAACACCTGTAAAGGCTCACCGCATCATAAGTACCAAAAGAATCAATCATATGCATTACCGTGTTGATCCAACCTACTACCAAGCTGTCCTATTTCTCTGAGTTCCTTCCGAATTACCCTCAAGGTGACACTTCTCCTTGCCAAAACATCATGATCCTTACCCAAATCTCACCACAAGAGATCCTAGCATAAAACCACACCTCCCTAAGGCCCATAAGCCGTTATATTCCCTATTAAGAACCCTAAAAGTACCACAACCAAGACACTCACTCTGAAGAGACCTTTTGTGAATCTAACGTTGTTTTGTTCACCTTTATGATACTGAAATGTATAATCCATAATGATATAGAAGTACCGCGAGTCTCGACACCATACAATGTAAATCTCAGATTCTAGCTATAAACAAGTCCTGAAAAATCCCAATTGTTACATATAATTCCTGAATCCCTTAGAACCTTCTTGAGAGTCATCCACTTTGCTCAAATCTTTATTGCACCACCCAAACAGGCCAAACGACATGTGACCTATTAGGTCAACAACACCAAAAGAAGTAATCTACACCTATAAGCAACTGAGTGAATCCCTTTTCCTTAGTACATCACATCTACCACGAACAACAAACCCGAATCATTCTAAGATTACTATATATCCATCATGTGTAGTACACCATACATCCAGAAATTTCCTTGCTTAAGTCATCCTCAAAACCAACCTCTGCAAGTCATAACCGATCCACAAGCATGCCTCAAACCAAAACCAATACAATGCGTAACCCTGCAACCAAATTGTCGATAACAGACTCCCCCACTTAGCTCAAAGCCATAGATCAACATACTTGATAACTCTCAATGCCCATACTCTATTACTGCCATAATATCGTAGTGAGATTCAACTCAATCCTTCATAGTGCATGTAACACAAATCATATAATACTTCAAATCATCTACTAAGTTTTCATTCATCCTCGTGATGGTCAAGTCAACTATTACAACTGATCCAAACTCAAATCGCACAAATATAAGCCATTGATAGGAAAGAAAGGCTCCACACAACATCACATGGATCATACATCCGTAGGTTAGCCTGCACGTGATAACATACCTACTTAGTCTCATGCTGACATCTGTCTATACCCTTTCACAACCACGACTAATACGCAGTCCCTTAATCTTCCCGAGTCTAAACTCATCAACAGGACATGAAAATCCACTGCATTCCCCAATTAAGCAACATGAAAGATCCTTCAATACACTCATAACTCGAGACTATACATCACATCAAGACAGAAATCAAGCACCCAATAGTCCTTTTTATATCTCAAGAAAAATCTTCTCGTCACATTCAAACCACCTGAACACATCCCACGGTCATATCATACTCATCATATAGCCATCCAATCACTCATCGAGCCATAAATTCCACTAATACGGACACTACCGTACTTGTAGATCCAAAAGCACATGCTCACACAACCGAAATCCCCATGCTCAAGCTACAGTCAAAACCTGACCTCAAGTCCTCTAGACTAGCCCATCATCAGCATACCGAAATCACATCTCGCACCACATCTATGGAATCATAAGTCGTCGATCTATAGCTGATACCGAGCGCTCACATACTCATACGAGTGCGTGGAAGGAATTCAAAGAGTTATGCTTCAAGATGAATTAATGACGCACGATAAGGAAAGAAAGATGGAAAGTTTATCCTAAATGCCATGTAGCCTCTCGAAGATAGGTATGAACGTCATCATACCGATCCGCCAGAATCTACTAGACACTTTCTCATAACTCGTAGAACCTATGAACCTAGAGCTCTGATACTAACTTGTCACGACCCAAAATCCAACCAGTCGTGATGGCACCTAACACAACCCGCTAGGTAAGTCAGATATCAATAAACCAATTCATATGAGATTCATTAAGAGAAGAAAGTGATAACACAACTGAACTTTATACCAAGAATTCCCAAGCGGGTACAAATCATGATCTTCTAATATTTAGAATTTACAAAACTGGTATGAAATAAAATACATCATCTGTTTGAAATATACATGAACAAAAACTACCAATGACAGGAGGCAGCTATGACCGGAATGCAGATACATCTTCAAATCCAGCTCCCTCCATACACAGCAACATTAGCACCCAACATCTGCATGCAAGGTGCAGAAGTGTAGTATGAGTACAACCAACCCTATATACTCAATAAGTAACAAACCTCATCTTAGGTTGAAAGTAGTGATGAGTTGGGACAATGGTCAGAGTCCAACTCCAATAACCAACAACTGTTCATAACAACATAATAAAAATGGTATGAGAAATAACTCAAATGTATGATGCTCAACTCGTTCAAAGTTACGAGAAATAGGGATGTTTTTCAAATATGTGAGTAAAAAACTCAATTCTTTTCACCAAATCGGCAAAAATATGAGTAAGTATGAAAACAATGATTTTTCCCAAAAACCTTTCAACAATAAATAAGATGTTTCATTTTCAGAAAGCGTGAGGAAAGTACATCTCTATATCTACATGCCAATATGCAAGTGAAATCATGAATGTCACCAAAATCGGGTAGCATGAGGAAATGCATCTCTATGCATGTATCTCAAGTATGCATGTCAAATGCAATGCATCTCAGTGATGAACTTATGTACTCCTACTCTTAGAGTACTCAATCTCACTGTCTCACACTCTCACTCATCATGCTCAATACTCAGCACACTCAGTCACTCAGCACTGTACAAGGCAGATCCAACCCAAAAATCAATAGCAACTGCGCTCACTGTGGATGTGCAGACTCTGAAAGGGCAGCTCCAACCCAAATGCTATAATAAGCCAATCATGGCATGAATCAATAATACATGCTGCGGCGTGCAGTCCGATCCCATGATGAATCATCAATCTCTCTAGTCTCTCGGGCTCACAATGTCATGAAAATAGTCCAAAAATGATGATATGATGTATCAATAAATAGCAACCGAGACTGAGATATGATATGCAAATGAATACGTATGACTAAGTGTATAATTGCAATGTAAGCAAATAACATAAAAGCATAAATGACCTTAGTGGGTCCCAATAGGATAAGAATATAGCCTAGACATGGTTTCTAACATGGATCACAGCTCAATTACTCTAGCACGTAGAGATTTCATAGATACAAATAAGATTAGGTAACTACACAGTACCATAGAAATAATCGAGTCATAATTCATACGGTGTACGCCCACACGCCCGTCACCTAGCATGTGCATCACCTCAACACCAAACACATATCATGTATATTCAAGGGTTCATACCCTCAGCACCAAGTTTAGAAGTGTTACTTACCTAGAAAAGGCCGAAACCAAAATCGAGCAAGCCAAACGATACTCCTAAAATGCCATCCCGCGCGTATCGACCTCTGAACGGCTCAAAACTAGACAAAAGCAACTCAAGAACATCAAATAATGCCTAAGGAAATAATTCTAAATGATAAAGGTCGAATCTTTAATCAACCCCAAAGTCAACCAAAAAGTCAAACCCATTCAATTGAATGGGTTGTCAGAACCCAGCAACACTCACAAAATCCGATAACCCATTCAATTACGAGTCCAACCATACTAGTTTCACTCAAATCTAACTCCAAATCAATGTTCAAAACTCGAAAAGTCACTATATGAAACTTTAGATATAAACCCCCAATTTCTCTTTTGAAATCCTCAATCAAATGCCAAAACCGAAGATAGATTCATGAAATAAAATCAAAACCGAATAGAGAACACTTACCCCAATACATGTGTTGACAATTTCTTCAAAAAGCATCTCAATCCGAGCTCCATAGCTCCAATTATGATAAAATGACTCTAACCCTCGAAATGGAATTCAATAGAGTCTGCCCAGCGTCGTTCGCATTTGCGAACTAGTGGTCGCACCTGTGACCTTCGCTTCTGCAAAAAAGGATCGCACCTGCTAGACATCCTCAACCAGCAGTGGTCACTTCTGTGATGCCCAGAATCACTTCTGTGACTCCCAGAATCACTTCTGCGATGGTGCTTATGCGCGAAAGATGCCACACATGCGGCCTCGCAGATGCGTCTGCACTCCGCATTTGTGCCCTTCTCGCTCGCTGCCCCTTTACGCTTCTGTGAAGAAAACCCCGCATTTGCGAAGTCGCTTCTGCGACCAATATTCTGCAGATGCGGCTACACCAGAACCAGCAACCTCAACAAATTAAAACACGTGACAAAATAATCTGAACCTCGTCCAAAACTCATCCGAGCCCCTCGAAAACCCGTCAAAATATACCAAAAAGTCCCATAACATAATACGAACTTACTCGAGGCCTTAAATCACATATAACAATATTGAAACGATGAATCGCACATCAATTCAAACTTAATGAACTTTACATTTTCAACTTCCAAATCTCGTGCCGAAACATATCAAATTAATCTAGAATGAACCAAAATTTTGCACACAAGTCCCAAATGACATAACGAAGCTATTGAAATTTCGAGAACCACAATCCGAATTCGATATCCTCAATTCAACCCTTGGTCAAACTCATGAATTTTTCAAACCTTCAAATTTCCAACTTTCGCCGATTAGTGCCGTATCCTTTTAGAAATATTCAAATCCAAATCCGGGCATACACTTAAGTCCAAAATCACCATCCGGACCTAACAGAACTATCAAAACTCCAATCTGAGGTCAAATACTAAAAAGTCAAACTTGGTCAACTCTTCCAACCTTAAAACTTTAATCATGAAATTCATTCTTCCAGATCAATTCCGAGTAACCTGAAAACCAAAACTGGCGATTCACACAAGTCATAATACATCAAATGGAGCTACTCATGCCCTCAAACAATTGAGTGAGGGGAAAATTCTCAAAATTACCGGTCGGGTCGTTACAACGAATTTATAGTTGAACTCAAAAGTGGGAATTATAGATTGCATTTAAGATTGAATATAGTAAGTTCTTGAATCCGGGCATCGGAGAATAGATTCGCGATTAGGATGGACATATTCTAGTTGCGTTACTTGGTTATTTTAGCAGAAAATACACATGCGTTCTTGTTAATTTTGATTCTATAGACATATAGTCTTAAGTTGGCTTGAATAGGTGAGTGAAGCATCGAAAGAACTTTGCGAGCAAAATACAACCTGCTAATCAAAAAATTAGATAAATCAAGTGATTAAATCAATGGGAAGAACGTAATAGGAGAGACATTAATCCCATAACCCAAGAATATTCCCATCTCATTGAATTCTTTCTAAGTGTTTGTTTGCCCTACTTGCGATCTTATTCTCTTATTTGCTTATTAGTTTATAGTAATTTAGTTAGTAAAACCCACAATCATCTTCCTCAAAATCTCTTGAACAAATAACTCGTAACTAATTTAGTTTAGAAAATAGTTGATCATAAATCCTCGTGAGAAAAATACTTTCTCCTCACTTTATTACTTATCGACCGCGTATACTTGCGTGTGCATTTGGACCCAACACGTTTTTGGCACCAATACCGAGGATATAGAAATCAGCTATTTGTGTGAAATAAGCTTTTATTTGAATTTGTTCAAGTTTTAATTTGTTTTATTGTTTCTGACTCTACACCTTGAATGCTAAGAAGAAGTAACAGTTTGAACAATCTTCCTCCTCTTGATCTTGATCCTGAACCCGAAAGAATCTTCCACAAATTATGAAGGGAGGCAGAAGGAAGAACAAGAACTACGGAGTTGGGTGTTGTAGTCTAGCCACAACCAATCGAAATGGAAGAGAATGATGAGAGATTATTGATTCACAAAATCTTATAAAAACATAAACATAGTGAGAAGGAATGAAATTGACATAGCCAAAGACACTTACCAGTTGTTATTTAGCAAACGAGTAAACAAGAAGAATGACTCCTATAATACTTCAAACGCTGATAGCAAAGAGAGCAGTAGGACCCAAAAACTCAGTACGTCAGGGTTCCTAAGGGTTTCGGATGAACCCCGGGTAGTGCTCATATCAAGAAAGGTCAATTAATCGAATTCTGGTGGCCTTGGCTTTCAACCGGCCAAGAGCCCAAGTTTCAGAACAATATAGAGTGAGTGAGAGTGAGAGAGTAACAATGATCAAGGTCCCTCTTAGGGGAATTGGGGAAGGGGTTTATATAGTAGTTAATTTAAACAAACAAACATGGAAAACAATCAATCAAACACAAAAAAAGTAAGAATATATCTCATGCAAACTCGAATCAGTAAAGGAGGTGAAAATCACAAACCCCAGTTGGAATCGGATTTAAGGAAAATTGTCCACAAGCCTTAATCACGAAGAAACCAATGGAGATACGCCACAATCAAGATGATATTACCTCTTTCAGAGTGTATAAAGCCAAGATCGTACCCAGATCCATAGGGTCAAAGTTGTATCTACCCGATTCAAGAGAATCGACTAGCCATAGATGGACTGGTAACGGAAGTTACCATAATTGAGCAAGAAGAACAAATAAGGTAAGTAAGATCCGTGTATGAACGTGTATAAGGAAAGGGCAAAGGAGATCCTCCGAGTCTACTAGGGTTTAATCTTAGGGGAGAAGAGAGTGTGTGAGGGCGGCTGTTAGAGAGACAAGTGAGGCTTAGGTTTTAGGGGGTAGGTAATTAAAAACGCTGGGTTGATCGTGGGTCGTTGATCTTAAGAGATCAACGGCCAGGATTGTAAAGAAGGCGGGGCGGGTCGTTGAAATGGGTTGATTGGTTTGGGCCGGGGGGGGGGGGAGGAATTGGGTCAGGGATTTTGGCTTCTGGGCCATTAAGTTTGGTCTAGAAATAGGCGTAACTTGGGCCAAAATTTTAAAATAAAGAAATTAAGGAAAAATAAATTAATAAAATACCTAAACAAGTATTAAAATATTATTTAAGAAAATAAGTATTTTAAAATAATAGCTGAAGGTTATAAACATATAAAAAGTTATTTTTACCCTAAATTTAATTATAAAATATAGGCTATTATTGCAAAAATGTGTAAATGGCATAAAAATACAAATATAATTATATGAAATGAAGTAAAATGTTATAAAACATGCATGTGGGTAAAAATAATAAATTTGGATGATTAAATCACCTCCAAAATAATTTGAAGGGATAATTAATAAATATTTGAATAATCTAAATGCATAAAAATTAATTTTAAAGCTTTAAAAATTATAAGAAATACTTATATGACCCCTATAAGTAGGGTAATAGTGCCAAATCATATTTTGAAAGTATATGGGATATGCTTTAAAACATGAGGGCAAAATTGAGTAACAATGGTCATGACGAAGTAATGAGTATTGTTCATTCGATCATTTCTGATGGACCTACAAGATTTAGGTGGTTCAAAGTCCGTCTCCCGAATTTATGAAGATGTTGTGGACATTAGCACACTAAATAATGAAAATCTTCTTGAATTCTTATTTTATGGCCATAAAATAAAAAAAAAAGAACAGTCATGGCGAAACAATGACTATTGTTCATTAAGTCTTTTGTGATGGGCCCACAAAATTTTAGGCGATCCGGAGACCGTAGCCTGAATTCATAAAGATGGTGCGGACATTAGTACACGAAAAATTAAAAATTATCATGAATTCCTATTTTATGGCCCTAAAATGCCAAAAATGAGGAACAATCATGGCATAGCAATGATTATTATTCATTAGGTCATTTATGATGGGACCACAAATTTTAGGCAATTCGGAACCCGTCGCCTGAAATCATGAAGATGTCATGGACATTAGCACACGAAAAAATAAAAAACGTTCTCTATTCATGTTTTATGGCCCTACACGAGGAACAGTCATGGCGAAGAAATGACTTTTGTTCATTAGGTCATTTCTGATAGGCCCACAACATTTTAGGCGAGTGGGAGACTGTCGTGCGAATTTATGAATATGGCGTAAATATTAACATATGAAAAATTGAAAATCGTCCTGAATTCCTGTTTTATGCCCCTAAAACGCCAATAAACAAGGAACATTCATGGAAAAATAATGACTATTGTTCTTTAGGTCGTTTCAGATTGGAACAAAATGTTTTAGGTAATTTGGAGCCCATCGCCAGAATTCATGAAAATGTTGTAGATATTAGCATACGAATTTTTTTTTAAAAATCCTAAATTCTTATTTTATATCCCTAAAACGCCAAAAAACAAGGAAAGATCATGATAAAGCCATGACTACTGTTCATTAGATGATTTTTTATGGGCCCGTAAAATTTTAGGCGATTCAGAGTCTGTCGCTCGAATTCATGAAGATGTCGTGGACATTAGTACACAAAAAATTAAAACGTCCTAAATTCCTACTTTATGACCCTAAAATACCAAAAACTAGGAACGACCATGGCGAAGCAATGACTATTGTTCACCAGGTCTGTAACGACCCGAACAGTCGTTTTGAGCATTTACGCTCCTTTAAACTATTTGAAGTCTTGAATAACTTCCGACGAGGTATTATAACTTGTGTGAATTGTCGGTTTTGGTTTTAAGGTATTTCAGAGTTAGCTTGGAAGAATAAATTTCATGTTGGAAGCTTAAGTTGAAATAGTTGACCGGATGGTGACTTATGTGTAAACGACTCGGGAATATAGTTTTGATGATTCCAATAACTAAGTATGGTGATTTTGGACTTGGGAGCGTGTCCGGAAAATTATTTGGAGGTCCGTAATAGAATTAGGCTTGAAATGCCGAAAGTTGAATTTTTGGGAAGTTTGACCAGGGGGTTGACTTTTTGATATCAACGTCGGAATCCAATTCTGGAAATTTGAATAGCTTCATTATGTCATTTATGACTTGTGTGCAAAATTTGAAGTCATTCCAGATTGATTTGATGTATTTCGGCACAAGATATTGAATTTGAAAGTTCAAAGTTCATTAGGCTTGAATTGAGGTGCGATTCGTGATTTTAGCGTTGTTTGATGTGATTCGAGGCTTCGACTAAGTTTGTAATGATGTTTTAGGACTTGTTGGTACATTTGATTGAGGTCCCGAGGGGCTCGGGTGAGTTTCGGGGTGGTTTCGGACCATTTCTAGGGCATTCTTAGTTGTTGGTTTTTGGCCATAGAGGTATGCATCGCGATCGCGGACAATTGGTCGCGATCGCGAAGAGCAATTTTGCTGTTTGGGCACTGTGAATCGCGATCGCGGAAGACTTCTGTTGTACTGACCCGAATTTGGAAGCTTATATCTCGCAATCTATAAAGAATTTGGAGATGATCCAAAAATAAATGTTGTAGCCCTTTATGTCTAGTTTTCAGAAAGGTAAATTATTTATCATCTGGAGTTGTGTACAAAAAGTTATGATGGATATACTCTAGGTTGTCTGGGAAGAGTTTGGCAATTTTCTATTGCACAGGGCTACCTTTGGAAGCTTTTATCTTGGAATATATAAGGAATTGGGAGATGAGCAACAAATGAAAGTTATAGCCCTTGGTATCTAGTTTCCTAAAAGCTAAACTAATTGCAATTTGGAATTTTGTACAAAAGGTTATGACCATTATACTAGAGGCTGTCTGGAAGAGATGAGCATTTGTTCTTCGCGATCGCGGAAGGCAAATTTTGGGCTGGAAATTTTTGTGCTTCGCGATCGCGAAGAGTAAATGACTCGACATAAGATAAAATCATGGGTTTTGGTTTCTTTCTTCTTTTTCGGATTTTGGAGCTCGGATTAGGCGACCTTGGAGAGGAACCTTTTCACAAAACTTGGGGTAAGTGTTCTTGACTCCCTTTTGATTATATTCCATGAATTAATATTCGTTTTCGGCGTTAAATTATTGATTTTTCAAAAGAAATCGGAGGAATTTCTACAATTTCATAAAAAATAAATTTTTGAGATTTGAACACCGATTCGGAGTTGGATTTGAGTGAAATTAGTATGGTTACTTGTAATTGGATGGGTTATCGGATTTTATGAGTTTCGTCGGATTCCGAGACGTGGGCCCCACGGGCGATTTTTTAGCTAAATTTCATATTTTGATGGAAAATTAGCATTTTCTTATGGAATTAATTCCAATAATTATTATTGACTGAATCAAATTAATTGTAGCTAGATTTGAGGCTTTGGAAGCAAATTCACGAGGCAAAGGCATACCGGATTAAAGAATTACACGGTTTGAAGTAAGTAACACTTCTAAACTTGGTTCTGAGGGTATGAATCCCCAAATTTGGTATGATATAAATTGTTGAAGGTGACCCACACGATAGGTGACGAACATGTAGACGTGTACCACAGAAATTGTGTCTTGAATAAATCCTGTGAAGTTGTAAAATTAAAGAATCATGTTATTATCTGAACATGTGGCGCATGTTAGAGGAATTAAGCTGAGGCTAGTAATAAAGATCATGTTTAGGCTATGTGCCGATATTTTAGGACCCATGGGGTCGTGATGCTGTTGAATTAATTATTCTAAAATATACATTTCACATTCAGTAATAATTGTCCATTGTGAGGATATTTATGGGATTGAGCTGCACAACGCAGCAGGCCATTTGGCTTTATACATGTTATTATTAATGGATCGGGGCTACCCACCTGCAGCAGGCCAGAATGGCTTTATACATTATTATTGTTCTGGATCAGGGTTGCCCGCCTACAGCAGGCCTTATTGGCTTTACTATTGTTCTTGATCAGGGCTGCCCGCCTGCAGCAGGCCTTATTGGCTTTACTATTGTTCTGGATTGGGGCTGCCCGCTGCAGGATCGGGGCTGCCCGCCTGCAGCAGGCCTTATTGGCTTTATTATTTAATGGATCGGGGCTGCCCGCCTGCAGCAGGCCTCATTGGCTTTATTATTATATGGATCGGGACTGCCTGCCTGCGGTAGGCCATATTGGCTTTATATCATGCTTGGGTTGAAGGAGCCCCTCTGAGAGTATGCACACACCCCCAGTGAGCACGGTCGACTTATAGCGCTTGGGCTGAAGGAGCCCCTCCGGAGTCTATACACCCCCAGTGAGCGTAGATGATTATATATATTCGGGATGGATTTCCCAGGGCATGGACTTGCCTTACTTACTGCTTATATATATGTTTAGGATGGATTTTTCCAGGGCATGGACTTGCCTTACTTACTGCTTATATATATGTTTGGGATGGATTTTTCCAGGTCATGGACTTGCCTTACTTACTTATATTGTAATGAATTTACCTAGACATGGATCTTGTTTGTATCATTTGCATTTGGGGATAAATTACCCCAGGGCTGGATTGGCCTTATTCGGTACTAAATGACTGACCGTCAGTCGATGTGTATATATATATGGGTTGGAACACCCCAGGGATGGACTGCCATAAACTATACCGAGTGACCGAATAATTGGTGACCAGTATCTACATGAGGTCTTGCTACTGAGATGTCATATTCCTTATATCGTGAAGTATTGATCTATTTCACTTGTACTGAGTTTATCTATTGAACTTGAAAGCATGCCTACATTTTTGTACCATTTTTTTTACTGGACTGTACCTGCAGAGCTCATCATTTCTTTCAGCCCAGAGGTTAGTCTTGTTACTTATTGAGTTAGTTGTACTCATACTACACTCTGTACCTCGTGTGCTGACCAGGTGCTTTCGAACACGGAGATTGTTAGATTTCAGAGTACTATCAGTTGGAGACTATCAAGGTAGCTGCTTGGCGTCCGCTGACCTTGTCTCTCTTTCCTTCAGTTATTGTACTATTCTATACTTTCAGGCAGTGGTTTTAATTAGTGGAACATTGTATTCACATTAGATGCTCATGTACTCAGTGACACCGGATTTTGGGAGTGATATATTTGAAATTTTGAGATTTCTTCCGCTGAATTTAATTATTTTGTTTTCAAATTTAAAAGAAATGGTAGTTTATTGGGATTTTTGGCTTGCCTAGTATTGAGGTAGGCGCCATCACGACAGGTGAGATTTTGGGTCGTGACAAGTTGGTATCAGAGCTCTAGGTAACATAGGTCTCACGAGTCATGAGCAGGTTTAGTTGAGTCTTGCGGATCGGTACGGAAACGTCTGTACTTATGTTCAAGAGGCTGCTGAAACAATAGGAAAAAATTCATTTTCTTGTATTCTATCGTGCAAAATTTATTCAGCTTGAAACATAACTCTTTGAATTCCTTCCACGCATTCGTATGCGCACATGAGCGCTCGGTATCAGCTATGCATTGCCGGCTTGTGATTTTATGAACGAGGTTCAAGATGTGTATTTTATGTTTTGGTGATGGGCTAGTCTGGAGGACTTGAGGCCAGGTTTAGACCGCAGCTTAGGCTCGATAGCTTCGGTTGTAACCTGTACATTTGGACTCATATGTCCGATAATGTCCCTACAAGTGGAATTTATGGCTCGATGAACGGTGGAATGGCTTTGTGATGAGTATGATGTAACTGCGGGATGTGTTAAGACGATTTGAATGTGACGAAAAGTGTTTTCTTGAAATGTAAAGGAAGGCCATTCATTTTGATGTGACGTACAATCTCGAGTGTGAATGTTTTGAAAGATCTTTCACGTTGTTAAATTTTGGGGCAAATTAAATTCTCGTGTCTGGTTAATGAGTTTGGACTCAGACAGATTAAGTGATTTCGTAGTAATCATGGCTGCGAAAGGGTATAACAAGATGCCAATTTGAGACAAAGCAGGAGGATTATCTCATGCGGAGTAATTTATGTAGGTGTGTTCCTTATGATGTGAATAGAGAGTTTCTTTCTGCCAACGGGGTGTATGTGTTGAGACTCAAATTTGAATCTGGTTGAGAAAGTTGACTTGAGTGTTAAGAGAATGAATGCGAGATTAGAGAATGATTGAGGTATTTTATGGTTGGTGTGTCTTGAGCTTGAGAAGAATTTTCGTTGAACTGACTGGGGTATTAAGGCAGTAATAAACTATGGGTATTGTGAGTTATCAAGTATTTTAATCTATGGATTAAGCCAAGTGGGGGAGCCTGCTATTGACAATTCAATTCATGGTTATGTGTCAAATGTTTTGTTTGTTTGTTTTGGTCTGAAGTATACTTGGGAATCAGTGATGACTTGCAGAGGTGGAGTTCGAGAATGACTCGAGTAAGGAAATTTCTTGATACGGACTGCCCGTGATATTGATACTATAGCACGTGAGTTGGCTTTACTATTGTTCTGGATCGGGGCTGCCCGCCTGCAGCAGGCCTTATTGGCTTTATTATTTAATGGATCGGGGCTGCCCGCCTGCAGCAGGCCTCATTGGCTTTATTATTATATGGATCGGGACTGCCCGCCTGTAGTAGGCTATATTGGCTTTATATCACATTTGGGCTGAAGGAGCCCCTCTGAGAGTCTGCACACAACCCCAGTGAGCGCGGTCAACTTATAGCGCTTGGGCTGAAGGAGCCCCTCCAGAGTCTGTACACCCCCAGTGAGCGTAGGTGATTATATATATTCAGGATGGATTTCACAGGGCATGGACTTGCCTTACTTACTGCTTATATATATGTTTGGGATGGATTTCCCAGGGCATGGACTTGCCTTACTTACTGCTTATATATATGTTTGGGATGGATTTCACAGGGCATGGACTTGCCTTACTTACTGCTTATATATATATATTTGGGATGGATTTCCCAGGGCATGGACTTGCCTTACTTACAACTTATATATATGTTTGGGATGGATTTTTCCAGGGCATGGACTTGCCTTACTTATATTGTAATGAATTTACGTGGACATGGATCTTGTCCGTATCATTTGCATTTGGGGATAAATTACCCTAGGGCTGGATTGGCCTTATACGGTACTAAATGACTAACCGTCAGTCGATGTGTATATATATACAGGTTGGAACACCTTGAGGCTGGACTGGCCATAAACTGTACCGAGTGACCGAATAATTGGTGACCAGTATCTATAGGAGGTCTTGCTACTGAGATGGCATATTCCTTATATCATGAAGTATTGATCTATTTCACTTGTACTGAGTTTATCTGTTGAACTTGAAAGCATGCCTACATTTCTGTACCATTATTTTTACTGGACTGTGCCTGCGGAGCTCATCATTTATTTCATCCCAGAGGTTAGTCTTGTTACTTATTGAGTTAGTTGTACTCATACTACACTCTGCACCTCGTGTGCAGACCCAGGTGCTTTCGGACACGGAGATTGTTAGATTTCAGAGTACTATCAGTTGGAGACTATCACGGTAGCTGCTTGGCGTCCGCTGACCTTGTCTCTCTTTCCTTCAGTTATTGTACTGTTCTATACTTTCAGATAATAATTTTTATCAGTGAAACATTGTATTCACATTAGATGCTCATGTACTCAGTTCACCGGATTTTGGGAGTGATATATTTGAAATTTTGAGAGTTCTTCCGCTGAATTTAATTATTTTTTTTCAAATTTAAAAGTAATGGTGGTTTATTGGGATTTTTGGCTTGCCTAGTATTGAGATAGGCGCCACCACGACAGGTGATATTTTGGGTCGTGACAAGGTCATTTCGAATGGACCCACAAGATTTTAGGTGATTCAGAGCCCGATGCTCGAATTCATGAAGATGGCGTATACAGTAGCATACGAAATTTTAGAAATAGTCTCGAATTCCTGTTTTATGGCCCTAAAATACCAAATAATGAAGAACAATCATGGCGAATCAATGACTATTATTCATTAGGTCATTTCTGATGGGCCCACAAATTTTTAGGCGATTTAGTGTAATGATCTGACTGGTAGTTTTACCTTTAAGACCCATGTTCTCTTATTTAAGACTTTCTGTATGTGTTTTTCCTATTTTATGGCTTGCGGGGATGGTTGGTTTGGTTTCGAAAGGGTTCAGGTTGAATCCAGAATACTTAGTTCCATAATAGTCGCCTAATGTGGCCAAGTTTGAGTTGAATCAACACTTTGAGTAAACGATCTTGGAATCAGCATTCGAAGATTCCAGTAAGTTCGTATGATGATTTTGAACTTGGGCGTATATTCAAATCAAGTTTCGGGTGAACCGGGAGCATTTCGGCACTTATTGTTGGAAGTTGGCATCTTGAAGTTTTAGAGTTTGTTAAGTTTGGTTTGAAGTAGACTCTTTTGAAGATTTTAGAGTTTTCTAAGTTTGATTTAAAGTAGACTCTGTTGTTATTGATGTTCATTTGGAATTACGAGCTTTGGAATAGGTTCGTATAGTGATTTTGTGACTTATGCATAAAATTTGGCATCATTTATAGTTGTCTAAGTATGATTCGTCGCGTTAGGAGTTGGTTAGAGGAAGTTTGAAGTTTAGAAGTCGATTAATTGGGTTTTGAGGTGTGATTCTTGGTTTCAATGCCTTTTGATGTGTTTCAAGACTTCGAGTAGGTTCGAATTATGTTTATGGACTTGTTAGTATAATAGAATGGCATCCCGGTTGACGCGGATGAGTTTTGGACCACCCGGAGCAAAGTTGAAGTTGGCATATTTTCTGGTTCTAGTTTTGTTCTTCGTGAACGTGGTGGGAGTCACGCATTCGTGATCAAGGACTTTGGGTTGGGGGCATTTTGTGCTTCGTGTTCGCGGTCTGGGCATCGCGTTAGCGGAGCATTGGGGTCAGTGGCATACACGTTTGTGTTCTTAGCATCACGTTCGCGTAGAGGGATGCCGGTTGGGGAATGGAAGGTCTTAGTTCTTCATGTTAGCGAAGGCCCGGCCATGTTCGCGTAGGGTAGGCCAGGTTCGCGAAGAGGAGTTTTGGGGCGATTGCAGTTTTGCCATCGCAATCGCGAGGAGGCTTCTACGATCACGAAGAAGGAGGGCTTGGGCAGAATGCATTTAAATACGGGGCTTAGGCTTATTTCCCTATTTTTTTCATTTGGATTGGGCGATTTTGGAGCTATTTGGAGAGGGATTTTCATCAAGCATCATAAGGTAAGTGATTTTCATTAATTATGAGTTAAATACATAAATTATGGGTAGATTTTAACATATAAATTTATAGAAATTTGGAATTTTAATGAAGAACCTAGGATTTAGTAAAAATGGAATTTGATCATGAAATTGATTATGGAATTGAGAACAAGTTATATATTTGAGTGCCGTGGGTAACATTCATCTTTGAAATTTTTTGAAATCCGAGCACGTGGGCCTGGAGTCGACTTTTGTGGATTTTCGCAGTTGGGTTGGAAAATTACTCTAATAGTTAAATTATGAACTTTTAAGCATATATTGATTGATTTATACGTCACTTGATTTGTTTCGAGTTACTCTGCATTGTTTTGAGGAAACTAGTGCGATTTGAGAGCCGAGTAGAGGGCTCGAAAGCGAAGTAAGTCTCTTGTATAATCTTATAAGGGGGAAATTATCCCCGTAGGTACTCTAATTGTTGTGTGGTACTTGTTATGGGGGCTGCGTACCTGCGAGCTAAAATCATGTTTATGTTCGGGTAGACTTAGATGTTTACTGTGCCTTATTTGTACTACTTGAACTAAATTTGTTAGTTTAATTACATAAATTTATAATTGAGCTTGAATTATAATTTAGGTTAGAACGAGTCTCTTTACCTTGAGTTTTGGCGAGATACCTAATTGTTGGTAAAAATCATGTTTTCTTTATGCATATAGATGCCAACGATTTGGGCCAAAATAGAATATCTTTAAGAAATTCCGGAGCCATTGTGTTTGTTCATCGGCATAGTCTAAGGCTATAAACTCAGCCTCCATTGTAGAGTAGAAAATGTATATTTATTTGGATAATTTCCAAGACATCACTCCTCCACCGACTGTAAGAATATATCCACTTGTGGATTTATAAATAGTTAAACTGGTAATCTAATTTGCATCAGATACCCCTTCATTACCGCGAGATATTTATTGTAGTATAAAGCATAATTTTTAGTATATTTCAAATATCTCAAGACTCATTTCATTGTTACGATAGTTCAATGCGAACTTTCTTATGCCGAAGTCTAATATGTCTCGACTTTCTATTGAATGTCAGGTTATTGACTACACTTAATGTAGCAATAGTATATTATAACAATAGTTGGAATGATTGCATTAGTTGTAGCTACGACCTTTTAATATAAAACACATTTCGTAATCATTCTGCCATTTTCAAGCGTTTATATGATATCTATTCATACGTCTATATGATATGCAAATTATAGCACCTTTATTCATGAAACAAATCCAACTTGCAATGGATTTTGGTCATGTTCTTCGGTTGGTTCACCTCATTATAGACCAACGTATTAATACATACGTTCATGAACGGTCATGTTCATACAAAACATACAAACGCACTTTTCATGAAAAGTCACAACCTTCCATGTGACACTCTTTCGTAAAAGAGCTAAATATTATAAATGTTCAAGAAAGAACAAATCATTTCTGGAAAGTCACGTAAACAACTTTCGATCACTAGTTATCACTAAGACTGAACAAGTAATGAATTCACCGACTATCATATCAATATCCACTAAGGATTGATGGGTTTCAAAAATTATATCATTTAGACATTACGTCTAACATTGGCTTTTGTCATGCATAAGCTAAAAGACCTCGCATTTTAAATATTTCATCAACTTATCATCCACATATAATCAAATAATGACTATATGATTTTGTAACGACCCGGCCGGTCGTTTTGAGTATTTTAACCCTGACCCCCTAAATTATGCTTCCTCTATGCTATATTGTGGTTGTAATGACTAGATCGATCGTTTTACATTTTAGAACCCTGTTTCCCTAAATAATACTTTCCGTATGTGCTTTTACTGTTTTATGACTTGCGGGGATGGTTAGTTCAGGATTTGGAAGGGTTTGGGTTGAAATCGGAACAGTTGGTTCCTTAAGGTTGGCTAAAAAGGCTAAGTTTAACTTCGGTAAACATTTTGAGTAAACGGCCTTGGAATCAGGATTTGACGGTACCAATAGGTTCGTATGATGATTTCGGACTTGGGTGTATGTTCGGATTGGGTCTTGGATGACCCGGAAGCGTTTCGGTGCCTAATAGTGAAAGTTGGTTCTTTGAAGGTTTTAAAGTTCTTTAAATTTGGTTTGGAGTAGGTTTTGGTGCTATCATGGTCCAAATGGGATTCCGAGATCGGGAATAGTTTCGTATGGTGATTTAAGACTTGCATGCAAAATTTGGTGTCATTCCGAGTAGTCTAAGTATGATTCGGCGCTTTTAGAGCGATTTGGAAACTTGGAGTTCATATTTTGATTCAATTGGTTTGGGGAGTGATTCTTAGTTTTGATGTTGCTTTGTGAGTTCTAAGAGTTCAAGAGAGTCCGTTTTATATTTTCAAACTTGTTGGATGTTTGGACGGGGCCCCGTATGCCATTTGGACGATGCGCGAATTGAGTTTGAAACTCAAGAGGGCTGCTGGTGCACCAGTTCTGGTGTACCCGCACCTGCGAGCCCGCAGGTGCGAGGGTTGCGCCGCAGAAGCTGTTCTGGAGCATTTGGCCAAGGACCGCAGGTGCTGATTTTTGTGCGCACCCGCGAACGCGCAGGTGCGATGAGGAAGGGCGCAGGAGCAGAACCTGCCGCAGAAGCGGCTTGCTTGCCACAGAAGCGGGACCGCAGATGCGGAATCCCATCTGCAGAAGCGACCCTCACTGGGCTTGAAGACCTCCGCAGAAGCGGACCACGCACCGTAAGTGCCATACCACAAATGCGGCCAAGGCACAGCAGGTGCGATAATCGCTGGAGGCAAGCCCCAATTTAATGCGGGACTTAGACATATTTAGCTACTTTATTTCATTGTTTGGGCGATTCTTGGAGCTCTTAGAGAGGGGATTTCACCTAGCACTTTGAGGTAAGTAATTCCTACACCATGTGAGTTAAGTACATAGTTTATGGGTAGATTATAACATGTAAATTAGTGAAAAATCATGGGTTTAGGTGAAAACCTAGGTTTTTGATAAAAATGAGATTTAACCACAAAATTTGTTATGTAATTTAGTAAAAATCATATATTTGAGTTCATGAGGCTATGGGTAAGAATTTTCTTCGAAAATATGCACGTGGGCCCGGGGGTGAATTTTAGGAATCCTACATTTGGGGTTGGGTAATCACTTAAATAGTTAGAATATGAACTTTTGAACATGTATTGATTAATTTATATACCATTTGACTAGTTTTGAGTCGTTTGGCACCGAATTAAGGGTTTGAGCACAATCTTGGACCGGAAAGTAGGCTTGGAGACAAGGTAAGTCTCTTTTCTAACCTTGTAAGAGGGAATTAACCTCATAGGTGAACTAATTAATATGTGCTTCTATTTGTGGGGGATACGTATGCACGAGGTGACGAGAGTCCGTACGTAGCTACTAATTATGCTTATGTCCGGGTTGTCTAGGACCCATACCATGCTATATTTGCGATGTTTGCACTCAACTTGTTAACTTAATTGCTTAAATCATGTTGGAACTTTATAAAGGAATGATAGGAGGTTAAATTTCATTTACTTAAATTCATGGACGGGCCACTTGACTGTTATTGATAATTGGTGTTTCTTAAAATAAATGCCTCTTAAATAATCTTGAATTAGCTGTTGTAAAGTATTTTTCTCTTTTCGTAGAGCGGGCTAATGCCTCGGTAGCAGATAGATGCATCTATGGTTCGTGTCGTTCGACCTTCGGCAGTGCACAATTTAAATATTCTTATGTTGGATTGGGCCGTACGACCTCAGCATAAATTGTGTGATAAATCTTTGGACCATTTATAATTGATATTGCTTCATTGGCTTGACATATACATTGTTACATGATGAAAATAAATTCGGGACTCAACATTTATGAAAGGATTGTTTACTATTTCCTATTATTGAGATTTTAAAATCCTTAGTCTTCAACTCCTAATTTTCGCCTTAAATACACACTAACTAGGTGGAAAATTAAATGGAAAAGCAAGATTATTGATCAAAAATAAGCACAAGGGACTTACCTCAAGAAACCCCTCAAAAATGCTCTCAAGAAATCACCAAATCCGAGCTCAAAATGCTAAAAATGAGCAAAAATCGCGAACCTTTGCATTTAAGTGTTTCTATCCAGATATCTCGCACCTGCGGACTCTCTGTCGCATCTGTAATGCCGCACCTGTGAAAATTCTATCGCAGGTATGGATTCCACTTAGAATCCCAGGTTTCGCTCCTGCGGCTATGCTACCGTATCTGCGACTATCGCATGTGCGGAAATGCATCGCACCTGCGGCTTCCCCTCGCACATGCGCCCAGCTGCCCGCATCTGCGACTCTCGCAGGTGCGGGAAAATCTTCGCACCTGCGGTTCCTGCCCTGCTCCTTCTTGGCCTCATCTTGGGCTCCTTCTTCGCACATGCGATCCCGCACCTGCGGTCTCCCCTCCGCATGTGCGAATACACCAGAAACCAGAAAATCTTCAGCAACTAGACTAAGTCCAAATATGTTAAGCATCTGAAACACACCCGAGGCCCCCGTGACCTCAACCAAACATACCAACAAGTCCTAAAATACCATTTAAATTTAGTCGAACCCTCAACCCACATCAAATAATGCTAAAATTACAAATCATCCTCCGATTCAAACTTAAAGAACTTGAAACTTCCAAATTCGACAACCGATGCCGAAACCAACCAAACCACGTCCGATTGACACCAAAATTTGTACACAAGTCATATTCAATTTTACGGACCTAATCCAACATCCAGAATCGGAATCCGACCCGATATAAAAAATTCCACTACCGGTCCAAAACTCTAAAAATTCGATTTTCCCCATTTCAAGCTTAAATAAGGTACAGACCTCCAAAACACAATCCGGGTACGCTCCTAAGCCCAAAATCACCCAACGGAGCTAACAGAACCGACGAAAGTCTATTCTGGAGTCGTCTTCACACAATTCCGACTATGATCAAAGTCCTAAGATTTAAGCTCTCGTTTTAGGGACTAAGTATCCCAAAATACTCTGAAACCAAAAACAAACCTCCTGACAAGTCACATAAGCAGAAAAATGTACGGGGAAAATAATAAATAGGGGATCGGGGCTATTATTCTCAAAACGACCAGCCGGGTCGTTACATCCTCCCTATCTTAAAACAATCGTTCGTCCTCGAACGAGTATAGAGACACGCCTGAAGTAGTGAAAAGATGAGGATAACGGCTGCGCACATCCTGCTCGGTCTCCCAAGTCGCCTCCTCGACTGGCTGACCTCTCCACTTAACCTTCACGGAAGCAATGTTCTTTGACCTCAGCTTTCTGACCTGCCTATCTAAAATAGCCATTGACTCCTCAACATAAGATAGATCCTTGTCTAATTGGACTGAGCTGAAATTCAAGACATGGGATGAACATGAAACATAAAATACCGGATGAACTCCTGCTAGGTTGGGAGGTAAGGCAATCTCATAAGCAACCTCTCCAGCACGCCGCATCACCTCGAAAGGACCAATGAACCTTGGTGTCACGACCCGAAATTCCCACCTTCGGACCGTGATGTTGCCTAACATTTCACTTGCTAGGATAACGAACGTTAGAATAATATTAACTATTTTTAAACAATTTTTAAATTTATTAAGAACAAAGAAATAAATGTGAAAGTAAGATCTGAAATATAGTGAATAATCAATAAAAATAACGGTGTCTAAATACCATCCCAGAATTGATGTCACAAGTGCACGAGCTTCTAGAATAATACAGATAAAGGTCTGAATAAAATAAAGCTGTCTCGAAACAAACACACAGCTAAAGTAAAGTAGACGGGAACATCAGAACTGCGGACTCCGTGCAGTTATACCTCAAGTCTCCTCTGGTAGCTGAAATCCGAGCAAGTCTATGGTACGTCGCTGGGACCAACTCTGTAATCTGGACAAGATGTGCAGAGTATAGTATCAGTACAACCGACCCCATGTACTGGTAAGTGCTGAGCCTAACCTCGACAAAGTAGTGACGAGGCTAAGGCGGGTCACTTACATCAATCTGTACGCACTATTAGCAACAACAACAAATAATAAAAATAAATCAGGTAACTCATTTATAAAAGTTGAAGCCAACTCAACAATCATAACCAATTATTAATTCAACCAATTTCTGTTGCAGCGTGCAAATCGCTCCCACAATGTATTCATTTTCAATCCTCCAATATATTTATTTTAATCAAATATATATATATATATATATATATATATATATATATATATATATATATATATATATATAGAGAGAGAGAGAGAGAGAGAGACTTTTAAATAAGTCTGTTGCGGCGTGCAATCTGATCCTCCAATATGGGCTTTTAATAAGTCTGTTGCGGCGTGCAACCCGATCCTCCAATATGGACTTTTAATAAGTCTGTTGCAACCCGATCCTCCAATATGGACTTTTAATAAGTCTGTTGCGGCGTGCAACATGATCCTCCAATATGTTCATTTACCAATTCTTATAGAAGAAATTGCCCCAATAGATGCAACAATTAATATAAAAGTATAAGACAACAAGCATACAATAATTATGATTTAATTATGAAACAAACAATGACAAATAGCAATTTATTATGGAAATCAGGGAGAAAATATGCTGTTTAATGTTTAATATGCTAAATGTCAAGTAGAAATTAATGCACATAATTCAAATAAGTATATAACAATTATTACAGAAATTCAAGAATTAATATTTGACGAAGAATATGAGAGAAATAATTATTACAACAATTAATTCGTGTATTAAAATAAATTTAGGATTTTCAAAAACTTATGCAAACAATTAATTTGACGACGTATAGACACTCGTCACCTCGCCTATACATCGTTCACATACATTTCACATAACAAATAATTTAAGGGTTCTATTCCCTCAAGTCAAGGTTAACCACGACACTTACCTCGCTTTGCAAATTTCAATCAATTACTCGACCACAACTTTTCCTTTTAAATTTGTCTCCAAAAGCTTCAAATTTATTCACAAACAATTCGATATACTCAATACGAATCATAGGAATTAATTCCATATGAATTTAATAATTTTTCGGATAAAAATCTAAAATTCATTTAAATATTTGACAGTGGGACTCACGTCTCAAATCTCGAAAAAACTTACGAAATCCGAACACCCATTCCGAGACGAGTCCAACCATATAAAATTTATCAAATTTCGATGACAAACGCACTTTCAAATCTTAAAATTTTGTTTTTGGAAGATTTTATAAAAATTTAATTTTTCTTCCATAAATTCACGAATTCATAATATAAATGAATATGGAATCATGGAATATTATCAATATAGGATAAGGAATACTTAACCCAATTTTTTCCGTGAAAATCGCCCAAAAATGCGCCTTACCGAGCTCAAAATGACCAAAATGAGTAAAAATGACGACTTCCGAATTTCAGGGCTATGCCCAATATTTTTCGTATCTGCGGACAAAAATTTCCGCATCTGCGGACTCGCTTCTGCGAAGATGAGTCCTCTTTTGTGCAAGGCTTCCCCTTTCCCCTTTCCCGCTTCTGCGATGCGTGGGCCGCTTCTGCGGTCGCACTTTTGCGATAGCCCATCCGCTTTTGCGGACTGTCCGCTTCTGCGAGGCATGGCTCGCTTTCGCGAGCTCACATCTGCGGCCAAGACATTGCAGAAGCGAATGCACCAGAAGCAGCAAACTTTTAGATTTTTCTTAAGTCCAATTCTTGTTCCGATTTCGATTCGAATCACACTCGGGGTACTTGGGACCCCGTCCGAATATACTAACAAGTCCCATAACATAATACGGACTTACTCGGGGTCTCATATCATGTCAAACAACATCGAAATCAAAATTCACACCTCGATTCGAACTTTGAGTTTTAGACTTTTCAATTTGCAAATCTCGTGCCAAAACATATTAAATGAATCCGGAATGACGGACTGTGCACGCAAGTCGAGGAGTGATAAATAGTGCTTTTCGAGGTCTTAGAACACAGAATTATTAATTTTAAAGATGAAATTTTGGGTCATCACATTCTCCACATGTCCGACTCGGACTCCCAGGTAGATGCCTCTACCGGCTGACCTCTCCAGTGCACTCAAACTGAAGGATAACTCTTAGACCTCAACTGTCGGACCGGCCGGGCTAGAATAACCACCGGCTCCTCCTCGTAAGTCAAATCTTTGTCCAATTGGACTGAGCTGAAATTTAACCCATGGGACAGCTCACCATGATATTTTCGGAGCATAGACACATGGAACACCGGATGAACCGCTGATAAACTAGGTGGTAATGCTAGCATGTAGGCTACTTCACCCGCCCTTTCAAGAATTTCAAAGGGTCCAATATACCTAGGGCTCAACTTGCCCTTCTTTCCGAACCTCATTACACCTTTCATAGGTGAAATTCGGAGCAATATTCTTTCTCCAACCATGAATGCAATATCACGAACCTTACGGTCGGTATAACGCTTTTGCCTAGACTGAGTTGTATGAAGTCGATCCTGAATAACTTTGACCTTATCCAAAGCATCTTGTACTAAATCGGTACCCAACAACCGAGCCTCTCCCGCTTCAAACTAACCAACTGGCGATCGGCATCGCCTTCCGTATAATGCCTCATATGGAGCCATCTTAATGCTCGACTGGTAACTATTATTATAAGCAAACTCCGCAAGTGGCAAGAACTGATCCCAAGAACCTCCAAAGTCTATAACACAAGCGCGAAGCATATCTTCCAATATCTGAATAGTGCGATCTGACTGTCCGTCTGTCTGTGGATGAAATGATGTACTCAACTCAATGCGCGTGCCTAATTCACGCTATACAGCCCTCCAAAAGTGTGAGGTAAACTGCGTACCTTGATCTGAAATAATAGACACAGGCACACCGTGAAGGCGGACAATCTCACGAATGTAAATTTCAGCTAACCTCTCTGAAGAATATGAAACTGCCACTGGAATAAAATGTGCTGACTTGGTCAACCTGTCCACAATAACCCAAATTGCGTCAAATTTTCTCTGAGTCCGTGGGAGCCCAACAACAAAATCCATAGTGATACGCTGCCACTTCCACTCAGGAATTTCTAACTTCTGAAACAAACCACCAGGTCTCTGATGCTCGTACTTAACTTGCTGACAATTCAGACACCGAGCTACATATGCAACTATATCCTTTTTCATTCTCCTCAACCAATAATGTTGCCGCAAATCTTGATACATTTTAGCGGTACCTGGATGAATAGAATACTTGGAACTGTGTGCCTCTTCAAGAATTAATTCACGAAGCCCGTCAACATTAGGCACACAAATACGACCCTAAATTCGAAGAATTCTATCTTCCCCCACAGCAACCTGTTTGGCATCACCGTGCTGCACCGTGTCTTTAAGGACAAGTAAATAAGGATCATCATATTGCCTCTCTCTGATGCGCTCATATAAAGACCGAGCGACTGTGCAAGCTAGAACCTGACTGGGTTCTGAAACATCTAACCCCATAAGCTGATTAGCCAAAGTCTGAACATCTGCAGATAATGGCCTCTCACCAACCAGAATATATGCAATACTGCCCATACTCACAGCCTTTCTACTCAAAGGATCGGCCACCGCATTGGCTTTTCCGGGGTGATACAAAATGGTGATATCATAGTCTTTCAACAACTCCAACCATGTTCTCTGCCTCAAATTTAAGATTTTTTTATTTTAACAGATACTGAAGGCAACGATGATCAATAAATACCCCAAACGAGACACCGTAGAGGTAATGCCTCCAAATCTTCAGCGCATGAACAATGGCCGCCGGTTCTAAGTCATGAACAGGATAATTCTTCTCATGAACTTTCAACTGCCACGATGCATATGCAATCACCCTGCCATCTTGCATTAATACTGCACCAAGCCCAATGTGATATGCGTCACAATATACCATATACGATCCTGAACCTGTGGGTAATACCAACATTGGCGCCATAGTCAAAGCAGTCTTGAGCTTCTGAAAGCTCAACTCACACTCGTCTGACCATCTAAATGGGACACCTTTCTGTGTCAGTCTGGTCAATAGGCTTGCTATAGATGAAAACCATTCCATGAACCGACGATAATAACCTGCTAAACCCAAGAAACTCTGAATCTCTGTAACTGAAGTAGGTCTAGGCCAATTCTGAACAGCCTCAATCTTCTTAGGATCCACCTTTATGCCTTCTGCCAATACAACATGCCCCCCAAAGGCAATTGAGTCTAACTAAAATTCATATTTTGAAAATTTAGCGTATAACTGATTATTCTTCAAAGTCTGAAGCACCCTCCGAAGATGCTGCTCATGCTCCTCTCGACTGCTGGAGTAAATCAAGATATCATCAATGAATACAACCATAAAAAAAATCCAAATAAGGCTTGAACACCCAATTCATGAAATCCATAAATGTTGTTGGGGCATTTGTCAGCCCAAATGACATCACTAGGAATTCGTAATGCTCATACCGAGTCTGAAAAGCCGTTTTAGGGACATCAGATGCTCTAATCTTCAACTGATGGTAACCAGACCTCAAATCGATCTTCAAAAATACCTTGGCACCCTGAAGCTGATCAAATAGGTCATCCATTCTTGGCAACAGATATTTGTTTTTGATAGTGGCTGTCACACCTCCTTTTTTCCGGGGGAATAGGAAAGAAAGGAGTTTTTCCAATTTAAGTAATATTATTTGAAATGAAATTATTTATTTAATCAGAGTCGCCACTTGGGATAATTTCTGGTGTCCCAAGTCACCGGTTTATTTGAAATCCCAAATCGAGGAAGTTTTGACTCCGAATTACGGTCCGCGAACACAGAAGACCGGGTAAGAAATTCTGTTAACCCGAGAGAAGGTGTGAGGCATTCTCGGATTCCGTGGTTTTAGCACGGTCGCTTTAATCATACCTGGCTTAATTAAATTATTTAATTACTCATTTTTAGAACCTATGTACATTTACTTTTTTACCGCTTTTAATTGCTTTATTATTCGTAATTATGGAATTATCTTGAAACGAATCACGCGTACGAGTATTCGTTTTGTTTGATATGTCATGAATCATATCACGTGTACGTGTACACAATTAATAACACTTTATTATTTTTAAGATTGTTTTGTCAAAGTTGCGCGAACGCATTCTTTGCCTTTAATTTAGAAAATCGTACCTATGTCACGCGAACGTGTACATAATCACGATAATTGATTGGTTAACACGCGCCTAAAGAATACTAGCGCATTCAGAGTATTCCATTTATTTATTTATTTTATATTTCTTTATCATTATTTTTTGTTTACTTATTTCTACGAGTCTTAAATTAGTTCTTGACTCATCTCGCTGCCTTACAAATATTTTATTCTTACCATGCTAATTATTTTACTTCTTGCAACGATCATACATACCAAACAAGCTATAATATTTGAACAAACATATATCTCAAACTATTAATCTGTCATAAAGCAAAAAAATGATATGAAGCCATCAAACATGATATGAAACCATTCGTTTACCAAAGCACACGTCAGTATAAACAGATTCCATATTCACATGTTGATATTGTGGAAAATATAGAACTTTTATCTTACGTTCTAATAAGAAAATAAATATTTATCGAAAAAATAATAATAATAATAATAATAATATGTGACTAAAACAAATAGCTTGTACTAAAGAATACAATCAGTTTGTCAAAATCGGATATAAAATTCTTTCAATCAATAATTTAATTCATTAAATCTATTTGACAGTAAGTACATTACCAATACAAACTAATTCCAAAACTCAGAGACCATGACTTGAATTTTATATCTAGAAGAGTAAAATAAATGTATTGAATACCGTGACCAAATATACTAGATTTACCAACGAATTCTTTAAAAATATTGTCAACTTACTAAACTTGTTTGATAAAGTCCTTTGATTAATACATTGACTTATCGAAACAATTTGATCAATTTATTAAAATTAATTAATATTATCAATCCCAAATTAGATTTACTAATTCATAACAAAATCGAGCTTTACAAACTATATAGACTTAGCTAATTGAGAATAACATGTTAACTCTCATTATATCTTGCCTCCAAATTCATGAATTAGTGTAAAAGTATTTTTAACATATTAAATATTAGATACAAAAAGAAATAACAAACTTTAGCCACTTTTCTGTATCTTACCAGAGAAAAAGAAAAGATAGCAAACAAAATAGTTCTAACAAAAATTTACAAACGAATTAAAGAAAATTTTTAGACTTTAAGAAGACATATAAATCATGTTTAAAATATACAGAGGAGATTAAGTGTTACCTTTTGTAATATTTCACAACAAAGAAAATATTTACAATATGCTGATTTGAACCCACGAACTTAAAACCACGAAGGATACTTCGATTTTCGACTCCGAACCTTTCTTTCTTTTTTCTCTCAATCTCGTTCTCCTCTACTGTTCAAAATTTTCTCTCTTTCTAAAAAAACTGGACTCCTCCTTTCTGTTCAAAGTTTTTGTCTCCTCTTTTCAAAAAATTCCCCCTCCTCTCGTTGCCTCCTTTATTTGTGAAGTGTATGGATGTTTTCTAGTGCTTAGAAAACCAGTGCTTGTAAAGTGGTGTAAGATCGTGTGCATGTTGAGGTGTGCGATCGTGTGTGAAATGGGGGAAGTGGGAAAGTTGGGAATTGGGTAAGATCTCTTTTTTTTTTTTTTATTATTATTAAAAATATATTATTTTATTTACTTCTTTTATTTAAAGAAAAGGTAAGGTAAAATATATAAATGAAAATATGAACCCACTTCTTTTAGACTAAGAAAAATATAAGGAAATTAAATATTTGCATATAATTTAAATAATACTAAGAAAAGATACCATAGCATACTTATTTGAATTCTAATTAAAAGAAACTAAATATTTTTTGTAAATTTTCTTTTCTCTTGTAAATAGAAATAAACTTAGACCCTAAGAATGTGAATATTCTTTTTTAGTTTTTAATATTTATTTTTTCAAATAAAATCTATTAAGAGTAAATAAAAGTTTAAAATATTAAGATTAGACCTAAAAGAAATATTTTACACTAAAATAGTATAGAATTTGGGTGTGGTTAAAAATTAGGTGTTCACAGCATGCCCCTCTTTGCTTGAAAATATGAAGAGTTTTCAGGCAAAGAAAATGAACAAGGTGACTGATTTTTGACCTCACTATTATTGAAAAAGAAAAAGAAGATAAAAGAAAAAGATGTACCGAGCCTTGATTTTAGGCAGCCTACATATCCCGGGTTATAAGGGAATCAGGTCACGTATAGTTCAAGTGGAAGAAGAGTGACGGAGTATGCTTAGATGGAGAATCGAGCGAAGTTCCGTTGAGGTTCCGGTCCGCGGTTCCTACTATTACAGGAAAATGAATAGAAAATTACATACTCTTGAAATCTAAGAGTTATAAAATTCCTATCTAAAAGTCGTCTGAAGTCTAGTCTTGATTCTTGAGTTGCTTATCCCATTTACTTTAGACTGAAACTTGATGCTCTCGATGCAATAGACTATGAAATATTCTCACAAGCTTGTTTCTTGATCAGATGATGAGAAGATGGATCTTGAGACTCTATGTCTCCGCATGCATTACGTCAAAGCTGGTTGCGGCTGGTATTGAGATCAAACGTTCCACTTTCTCTAGCGAGAGCTAGAGTCTTTTCTTGCACATCCAATCCGTACTTTGCATAAAAACCTGCAAGCCATGAGAAACAAACAAAATGAACAAAAATTTTCTGCCCCAGTTTGCACTAGAAAATTTTTGTGAGTTATTGAAAATAGATTAAACTATCTTTGCTATTGCAGAATAAAGAATTGAAAAAGATGTTTTTTTTTTCAAATAATAGGGGATGTCGTATCCTATGTTAATAAGAAGGAAGGCAACCAGGGGATGTAGTACCCTATGTTGACAATAAGATGAGGCTCGTGGCACTCTAGGATGCTACTAGGGAATGTCGTACCCTATGTTAGCAATAAAATGAGGCTGGGGGCACTCTGAAATGCTACTAGGGAATGTCATACGCTATGTTGGCAATAAAAATCTAACCAGGGGATGTAGTACCCTATGTTTGGCAATAAGATGAGGCTCGTGGCTCTTTGAGATGCTACTAGGGAATGTCGTACCCTATGTTGGCACTAAAATGCAACCAGGGGATGTAGTACCCTGTGTTTGGCAACAAGATGAGGCATGTGGCTCTCTGAGATGCAACTAGGGAATGTCGTACCCTATGTTGGCACTAAAATGCAACCAGGGGATATAGTACCCTGTGTTTGGCAACAAGATGAGGCCCGTGGCTCTCTGAGATGCAACTAGGGAATGTCGTACCCTATGTTGGCAGAAAGTAATGCAGCCAGGGGATGTAGTACCCTGTGTTAGCAATAAGATGAGGCTCGTGGCGCTCTGGAATGTTACTAGGGAATGCCGTACCCTACATAGGCAAAACATAATGTGACCAGGGGATGTAGTACCCTGTGTTAGAAATAAAATGAGGCTCGTGACACTCTGGTATGCTACTAGGGAATGGCGTACCCTATGTAGGCAATAAATAATGCAGCCAGGGGATGTAGTACCCTGTATTAAAGATAGGGTATTGATTCCCTAAAATTAAACTAAAAATAACATGATTATATGTATATTGGAAGAAAAAAAAACAAGGATTTTGAGAACTTCTCTTGGTGGGGTTCGTCCCTTCACGAACTGTTTCCTAAAACTGTTCAGTTCCTATTTTGAACAAAGAAAGATTCGTTAGTTTTAAAATGGTGGTCAGTTTGTGGCCTTGATTTCTTTGGGTGACTTGACCTTGCGTCCATTACACTTGTTAGAAAAACTAACTCAGTCGATGGTCGTACAAATTGCCGGGAGATTCTATCCTTACTTTCTGGAGATCTTCTTTCTCAGCATCGAAGCCTGACTATTTTGTGCCTATCACCATTTGTATTTGTGGTGCAAACAACCTTGCTCCCAAAAATCTTTTAACTGAGTAACTTTTGTTGACCCTTGGAACATTGTTCAGTCCTTCCAGCCTTTTGCTCGTCAAGGAAAATCACAAATGGCTTTATGCCTTTGCCCATACGGTTTATGCCCAACAATCTTTGCTTTATATAATGGGGAAACTGTAACTAATTTTGTGGCCTTTTCTTTGCTTTGCTTTGACAAAATTAGACTGAAAGGGACTCAAGAAAGTAACGCGAAAGAAAACAAGAAAGTGAACTAACATGTATTATGACTTAATCAAGAAGTGTCTCTTTCAGGGAAAGAAAGGACTTATCTGGAGGAATATGCTGACTTCAATGAACATGACATGCATTTTGGACTGGATGCCCGATCCGTTTGAACCATCTAATTCTCGAAATATGTTGTAAACTTCACTTTGAAACTGAGTTCTTTGTCTTAACCATGCTTGTAGCAAGATATATGAAGACCTAAATCAATCAATGATGCCCTTTGTGGGTTTTCACCAATTGACCTCTCTCATTTGTCTTTCTCTCAACTCACCATTGCCTTATAGTGCCCGTGAGGGTTTTCACCAATAAGACTCTCTCATTTATTTTTCTCTTTTTATAATGGTTGAGGCATCACCCGTAGTATACTGACTTAGCATTCTCGAAAGTTGATCAGAAGGTCTTAGCAGGGAAAGGTAAAAAGAAATATTCAACTGAATTACAACTTTTGGAACCATTTTGATGGAACAACCATCGAAAATAAAATAAAACCATGCCCCAGTTTATTTGAATACTGGGGACATATGGATTTTTGTTTTGGTGTGACCGAACCCCAGAGTGAGGCTGCCTACGTATCCTTTCGGAATCAGGTCGAACGTAGTTCAATGAACATGAACTTGTTTTGATGGTTTTTTTTTTTTAAGGTACATTGGTTCCAAAATAGGGAAAAACAAAGAAATATAAACAAGGCTTCAAAAGGATAACTAGGGTTGACCAGTGTTTGGGTAGCGAGAATGATAGTCTTTCGTCATCCCAACCTGAGAATGCTAAATATAAGAATGCCCCAACATAGCCATGTCATATATAGTATCTCTTGACCGCATCTGCGTTGACGGATATATCAGTCACCTTTCCTTCTATATCTACCAAATGTAGAGCTCCTTTTGACAATACTTTCTTGACGAGGTAAGGACCTTGCCAATTCGGTGCGAACTTTCCTTTTGCTTCTTCCTGTTGCGGAAAGATACGTTTCAAAACAAGTTGTCCTACCTCGAATTTTCTTGGGCGCACTTTCTTATTGTAAGCGCGTGCCATTCTTTGTTGGTATAACTGACCAAAACAAACTGCCGCCAAACGCTTTTCATCAATCAAATTCAACTGTTCCAATCGGGACTTCACCCATTCAGTGTCCTCAATCCCTGCTTCAACAATGATTCGGAGAGAGGGAATCTCAATTTCAGCAGGTATGACCGCTTCAGTTCCATAAACCAATAAGTAGGGCGTTGTGCCAACTGATGTACGGACAGTTGTCCGGTATCCCAAAAGAGCAAAAGGCAGTTTCTCGTGCCATTGTCTAGACCCTTGGATCATCTTCCTAAGAATCTTCTTGATGTTCTTATTTGCAGCTTCAACAGCCCCATTAGATTTGGGACGGTAAGGAGTAGAATTGTGATGCTCAATTTTAAATTGTTCACATACCTCCTTCATCAGATGACTATTCAAATTAGCAGCATTATCTGTAATAGCTTCCAATGTAATAGCTTCCACCCATTTGGTGAAGTAATCAATTGCAACCAAGATGAATCTGTGCCCATTTGAAGCTTTTGGCTCGATTGGGCCAATGACGTCCATTCTCCAAGCAACAAAAGGCCAAGGAGCTGACATAGGATACAACTCTGAAGGAGGCGAGTGAATCAAATCACTGTGAATCTGACACTGGTGGCACTTGCGAACAAAACGAAAGCAATCTCGTTCCATAGTAAGCCAATAATATCCTGCCCGAAGGATTTTCTTGGCTAGAACATACACATTCATGTGCGGGCCACAAACTCCCGAATGCACCTCATTCATAATTATTTCAGCTTCTTTGGCATCCACACATCTCAACAAATTCAAATCCGGAGTTCTTTTGTATAGGATTTCCCCACTCAAAAAGAAACCATTAGAGAGTCGCCTAACAGTTCTCTTTTGATCCCTATTAGCATGTTCCGGATATTCTCTTGTTTTCAGAAACTGTTTAATATCACGATACCATGGTTCACCATCTGGTTCTGCTTCAATTGTATTGCAATAACCATGTTGATCCCGAATTTGAATTTCTAATGGGTCAATGTGAGTATTACCCGGATATGGAAGCATTGAGGCCAGGGTGGCCAAGGCATCAGCTAATTCATTGTGAAACCTGGGAATGTACCTGAATTCGATGGACTTGAACCTTTTGCTAAGATCCTCCACACATTGTCTATATGGAATGAGCTTGATGTCTCGAGTCTCCCAATCACCTTGAGCCTGCCGAATAAGCAAATCTGAATCTCCCATCACCAACAATTCATGCACATTTAGGTTTATTGCCATGTTCAGACCCATGATGCAAGCTTCATATTCTGCTGTGTTGTTTGTACAGAAAAACGAAGTCGCGCCGTGGCAGGGTAATGTTGCCCAGTAGGTGATACCAGAATTGTCCCAATCCCTACGCCTTTGATGTTGACAGCCCCATCAAAGTATAGTTTCCAAATTTGACTGTCATCTTAGACTACTTCTTCAACTAAATTAACCTCTTCATCTGGGAAATATGTGTTCAAAGACTCATACTCATCATCAACCGGGTTTTCTGCCAGATGATCAGCCAAAGCTTGTGCCTTCATGGCAGTGCGAGTGACATAAACAATATCAAACACTGTGAGCAAGATTTACCATTTTGCTAATTTTCCAGTTGGCATCGGCTTCTGAAAGATGTACTTCAGGGGATCCATTCAGGATATGAGGTAAGTTGTATAGGCCAAAAGATAATGCCTAAGCTTCTGGGCGACCCAGGTTAAAGCGCAACATGTTCTTTCCAAAAGAGTGTATTTGGCCTCATAAGTGGTGAACTTTTTGCTCAAATAATATATTGCTTGTTCTCTTTTGCCTGTGACATCATGTTGACCCAGAACACAACCAAAGGAACTATCCATTACTGACAGATATAAAAATAGAGGTCTACCAGGTTCCGGCGGGACCAAAACAGGGGGATTTGACAAATATTCCTTCATCTTATCAAAAGCTTCTTGGCACTCATCTGTCCACTTGATAGCGGCGTTCTTTTTCAACAACTTAAAAATAGGCTCACATGTTGTTGTAAGCTACGTGATGAACCTGCTAATGTAATTCAACCTCCCGAGTAAACTCATGACTTCTGTTTTGTTCTTCGGGGGAGGCAGCTCTTGAATGGTTTTTATCTTGGAGGGATCTAACTCAATGCCTCTTCGACTAACTATAAAACCCAAAAGCTTCCCAGAAGGAACTCCAAATGCACATTTGGCTGGATTGAGTTTGAGATTGTACCTTCGTAGCCTTTCAAAGAACTTTTTCAAGTCTTGCACATGGTCAGCTTGTGTTCTCAACTTAATGATCACATCATCAACATACACTTCAATCTCTTTGTGCATCATGTCATGGAACATGGTAGTCATGGCTCTCATGTAAGTTGCCCCTGCATTCTTCAAACCGAATGGCATAACCCTATAACAATAAGTTCCCCATGGAGTTGTGAAGGCGGTCATTTTTGCATCTTCTTCATCCATCAGAATTTGGTAATATCCGGCATAACAATCCACAAAAGATTGGATCTCATGTTTAGCGCAATTGTCAACAAGGATATGAATGTTGGGTAAGGGAAAGTTGTCCTTTGGACTTGCTTTGTTTAAATCCCTATAGTCAACACAAACTCTGATTTTCCCATCCTTCTTTGGCACTGGCACAACATTTGCTAACCATGTAGTGTATCGGACGACCCTGATCACATTTGCACTTAGTTGCTTCGTGATTTCTTCTTTAATCTTATTACTCATGTCTGTCTTAAACTTCCTTTGTTTTTGTTGGATTGGTGGAAAATTAGGATGTGTGGGAAGCTTATGGACCACTAGATCCGCACTCAAACCCGGCATGTCATCATACGACCAAGCAAATACATCTCTATACTCAAACAAAACTTGAATTATGGCATCTCTCGTCTTTTGTTCAGTATGAATGCTTATTTTTGTTTCTCTGATTTCTTCAGGACTTCCCAGGTTAATTGCCTCAGTTTCATTTAAGTTAGGCTTAGGCTTATTCTCAAATTGATCCAATTCCCTTTTTATTTCTCTAAAAGCCTCATCTTCGTCATACTCAACTTCTTGATTCATTATTTCGAGATTAGACAGCTTTTTAAGATCTGGGCATGAATTCCGCGTGCATGTCATATTTTTAAAGCCAGCACTATCGAAACTGAAAATGATAAGAAATTAACAAAAATTAGGAAAATAAAAAGATAGAATTTTACTACGAAAATGGAACTTCATTTCATTGAATTTGAAAGGATAGAAGGGTTAACATCACAGCAAAGCAATTAAACTAAAATATCTGGATTACAACCCTTAAAATAATCCAAATACAGAAAAAACAACAAAACAGGCTACCAAGACTCCTTCCTGATGGGAAGAGGAATTGCTTCCCAGTTGCTGAGCGAAGTATCTGGACCAATCAGTTGAACACTTGCCCGGCTAGGTCCCTCACCAACTTGAACCATATTGATCTCATAAAACATCTCCTTGAGACCCTGGCAAACTCCGTCAATGTCATCCTGAGTAGAAGGATTTTGGACTTCTTCAAATTGTGGCTTGACAAAAGAGTAGGCAATGTGAGGGATTGGTTTGGACAGATTCCAACCATTCTTTTTGCGGGCCTTGGCTCTGTCTATGTCAGCTGATGTTGGTTTAAAGCCCAAGCCAAAGGTATTTTTCTTCGAAAATGGAGCAATGGGGTTCACAATTCCTTGTAGAGAGGATCCCAATCCTTTTCCTGGTTCATAGCCGTTCCTCAACATCAGCAAAGCTACCATCATAGATGTGGCTGAAAGACGGGGATGCAGAATTGGTTTTCCTTCTTCCACTTGGTCCACCTCAATCACCTCAAATGCTTGATATATGATAGATTCACATCCTTCCTTGGCGTCGATATATGGAATGGACGGGTCTTTATAGACAGATGAGTCGTCCTCCCCATGAACAATAATTTCTTGCCCGTCACACTCGAATTTGACCATTTGATGTAGGGTGGATGGTACAGCTCTGGCCATATGGATCCACGGCCTTCCCAAAAGAAAATTATAGGAAGTTTCCATATCTAACACTTGAAAGACAATGTTAAAATCAACTAGGCCGATTGTCATGGTAAGTTCGATTTCCCCAATAGTGTCTCTTTTTGAACCATCAAAAGCTCTGATGCTGACATTACTGGTTCGAATTCTGTTAGTGTCAATGTTCAGCTGTTGTAGAGTAGAAAGAGGACACACATCTACACTTGAGCCTCCGTCAATCATGACTCCTTTTACGTAGTGCCCTTCACATTTGACCATAAGATGCAAAGCTCAATTGTGGCCAGCCCCTTCCTCAGGCAAATCATCATCGCTGAAAGTAATTCTATTTACTTCAAAGAATCTTTCTGCCATTTTTTCTAGCTGATTCACCGTTGTCTTTTCTGAGACATATGCCTCGTTCAAAGTTTTGATCAACACACGATGATGCTCTTCTGAATGCAAAAGCAGAGATAACAAAGATACATGAACAGGAGTTTTCCTTAGTTGGTCAATGATTGAGTAGTCTTGCAATTTCATCTTCTTAAGGAATTCCTCCGCTTCTTTTTCTGCAACGGGTTCTTTCACTGGCAAATGACCTTCTCTGGCTTGCTTAGCTTTTCTCAATTCCTCTGGTGAATAACACCTTCCAGAGCGGGTCAAGCCCCCTATTTCACCTGTTTCTTCAACTATCTCTTTTCCTTTGTATGTCATGACAGTCTTGTTATAATTCCAGGGAATAGCTTTTGTGTTTGTCACTATGAATTGGGCAACAGGTCGGATCACGACTTGCTCTGTTATATTCCTCAAACCATTATTCGGAATGATCTTTTGAATGCCCCCGGGGATGTAAAGTTTTGGCCCACCCAATTGAACCTCAACCTTTTTTGTGCTTCCAGGAACATAGAGAATTATTTTTTCAGAACATGCCAAGTTCAAACTAGAATTCGCACCTTTCACCATCAATGGTGCCAATTGCGGCGGGCTCACTATCACTTTTGGTTCTGACCCTATAGTTCTAACAACCATCTCTGTCTTGCCAGACTGCTTATAATCCCGATCATCACAAATCATCCCAATAAAATGTGTATTATCATGAGTTGGGAGCGGATTGTTTGTGATATTAGGAGTATCCTCATTGTTTGTTACCACAATTGCCTTTGCTTCAATCAAATTTTCAATGGCTTTCTTTAATGTCCAACAGTTTTCAGTACTATGCCCTTGGGTTTTAGAGTGATACTCATATCTTGCATTTGAGTCAAAACCTTTTGAATTTGGATTCACATAGCGCGGCATAATAGGTTCAATCAACTTCAACTGCATCAACTTTCGAAATAGGCTTGTATACGATTCTCCAATTGGGGTGAACTCTTTCTTTGGCTCCTGTTCTCTCACATATTCTTGTCGGGGACAAGGATTATATGGTGCCTCAAAATTCGGCCGGAGTTGACGGGAGCCTTGTGGAATCGGTGCCCGCCATTGTTGGTGATTGGGAGGCCTAGCATAAGCCTGAGCATTAAACACTGTGTATTGTTGCAGGGGAACTGAGTATCGGGGACCTTGAGGCGGATAATAATGTTGAAGAGAATTGGATAGTCCTTGTTGGAATTGCACGTAAGAAGGAGTTATTCCTCTTTGAACTCCTCCGAACCCAGATGCCATCATGGATCCCTCCTCCTTCTTTTTCCGATTTCCGAAATTGCCTGACCCGCTTTGAATTGCTTGTGTGGTTGCCTTAAGGGCTGCCTGACTCATAATTTTGCCTGACTTTATGCCATTCTCCACTATTTCACCAATCTTAATCGCCTCAGCAAAAGGTTTACCGATGGCGGCCAACATGTAATGGAGGTAATCAGGATCCTGAGCTTGGAGAAAATAGTCAATCATTTCTGCCTCTTTCATTGGTGGTTTGACCCTAGCAGCCTGCTCTCTCCACTTGATTGCATATTCTCTGAAGCTTTCTGCTGGTTTCTTCTTTATGTTGACGAGAGAGGAGCGGTCTGGCACTATATCAATATTGTACTGAAACTGTTGGACAAAATCTTGAGCCATGTCATTCCAAACGTGCCAGTGAGAGATGTCTTGATCTATGAACCACTCTGAAGCAATTCCTGTCAAACTTTCCCCAAAATAAGCCATGAGCAATTCTTCTTTGCCTCCCGCTCCCCTTAGTTGGTTACAATACCTCTTCAAATGGGCAACAGGATCACCATGCCCATCATACTTGTCAAACTTGGGGGTCTTGAAGCCGGGTGGCAAATGAACATGGGGAAACATGCATAGATCGTTAAACAAAACACTCTTGTGGCCCCCCAAACCCTGTATGTTTCTCATGGTTTGTTCCAAGCTCTTCATTTGTCTGGTCATTTCCTCTTGTTCCATATTCTTTTCGGGCTTTTCGATCTCAATTGGGAACACATTATGAGGAGTGTGCTTGTATGAATCTGGAACCTTTAAAGTCAGTTCTGGAGAGTAATGTTGGGCATCATGAGCATCCAATTGTGGATCATTATTGGACTTTTGAGCAAGAGCCGGTTGAGGGACAGTGAAAGTATGGACAATGGGTATAGTAGGTGGGTCATTTCTGAGAGGTGTGATTGCAGGACGTGGAATGGAGGTACTGGGGATAGTGGGAAGGTTAATGCTCAGACTGAATCCAGGTTGGTACAATGGGTTACTTGTTATGGAGATAGGCACTTGAGTGGCAACTGACACATTATGAAGATTATCCAAAGGCCCTATGGATAGTGAGGGCGGTGCTTGTCCATTCACCCAGGCTTAGTACATCTCTGCCAATTGTTGCTTCAACACTCTTACTTCTTCAACAAGTCTTGATCCTTGTTCAACCAATTGTCCATGGACATCATCATTATCTGACTCATTCTCACTGTTGTTTGCCATTCTACTTTTTCCTTTTGATCTCGTGTTGTAAGGGTGAGTCGCCAGTTTAAACCACAAACCAACCACCTTTGTTTTACTTTATCTTTTAAAATGACAAACAACAAACATGTTAGAGTTAGGCATTTTGCAGATATTAATCACACATTATATGTTATGCACCTAATGCCATTTTCATTTCTAAAATGATCTTGGAAGGCTTTATGTTTCATCCCGGCTTATTGATTTATTGGTTTATTTTCATCTTGAATTTAGCGGGTTTTTTTTTCATTTTTTTTATAGATTAATTATGGTTATGATCGCATCCGATGAGGATTGCCTACGTATCATGACGCCGCATGAATCAGACCATTACGTAGTTCAGGGGAAAATAATAATAGTATTTTTTTTATTTTATTTTTTAACAAAACGAAATAATACAATAACAGAAAGGACATTACATTGAAAATGACTTACCAAACTCTGACAAGACTAAAAGGCAGCGATTTTAAAGATTCAACAATGACTCAAACTAAAACATAACTACTACATAAAAAGTTCTAACAACTACGACTATAATTCAACTCCACAATCTTCTGGCTTTCAAACACTGGAACATCTGCTCATGGTGGGGCTTGCCCTGGTTGACCCCCTAATGTACGGTACATCCTTTCTAACTCTGCTGCAAGATGACGGGCAAAAGTAGGTGCATGCTCCAAAAACTTCTCATAATCCATCCCTTGGCAGTTCACATAACTTTGAGCGGTATAAACAGCCAAATTATGAACTTGCTCTTTGAAGTACTGGAAATTCTGGTCTCGATCTTGTAACTGCTGCTGGCGAGTGGTGGCTATCTCCCTTATGTGGCCCTCACGATCTAAGGCTGACTCCAACTGAGCCCGAAGTCTAGCCTGCTCGAGTCTCGCCTGAGCCATCTCTCTATCATAATCTGCATGCTAGTATTCTCTATTGTACCTTCTCATTTCTTCCAACTGTGCATGGAGCTGAGCTTCTGAACGTACCCAATGGGCCATCTCTCTCTCGAATTGAGCCCTCGTTTCTTCAAATTGTGTTACTTGGTGATCCTTACTTGATTCGGCCTTCTCATTTAGCTGTACGATCTTTTCATTGGCTTTGTCCAACGACTTTTCAGTCTTTGCCAAGAGGGAATCATAATCTTGCACTTTTTCCATCAGATTGGCAATGGTTCTCTGGTCTTTCCAACTTCTCACTGGCACTTCAGAGGCTTTCTTCATCTGTTGAAGTTGAGCAGGAAGGGCTTCATTTTTGCAGATTAGACTCTTCTTTTCCCCTTCGGCTTCTTGTTCTTGCAAGTCTTTCTCAAAATTGAGGTTTCTCACCCTTTCTTCTAAGGCATGAATAGTTGTTTTGTATCCCTTTTCCCGTTCACCCCAAGCCAACCGTTCTTGGATTTTATCATCAAAGGCTTGAACATGCGGCCTTTTTGGGGGCCTTTTGGGCTCTGGCACATCATCCAAGTGAGACCTCTTCCCAAACCATATAGCATAACCCGGATCTACCTCACCTCTCGCAGGATCTGGCACCTGAGTATCATATTTCAAGTAGCGACAACCATTCCAAATTTGCTGGATTAAAGCTTCGGGGAGTGGGGCTTCGGGGTGTAGCTCAATAACTTGCACACTCAAATCTTCATCCTTAGGTACTACTTGGTACCTTCCTAGCTGTCTTAGAACTCTGTGTGGCGCATACGGCTGGACATTTCTCAAACCCAACAATAGCAAATAACTTTTTAGGGCCGATATGTGTATCACCTCTCTTAGCAGGAGCCATCCCAAAGTCCACTCAATTTGACTTGCATTTAAAGATCTTAGGTGGGATATCCAGGCTTTCACCCCTTCTGGAGAGTTGTAATCTTTTACTCTTTCTTCGTAACTCTCAATGAAATTGTCCTTGTTCGAACCATAGCTCATAAACTTGGGGTGATGTCGGAGATGCTCAATCAACCACATTTGTAACAAAATATTGCACCCTTCGAAGAATGATCTGATAGAATGATCGGGGCAAGAGTGTGATGTTCTTTGGTAGTGAGGACCTGTACAACCCTGGCTATGCGGGTATCAATTGTCCGCTTCTCGTTTGGGAAGACCATAATTCCCAGAAACGCCACTATGAAGGCAAAGCAACGATGAATCTGCCATGTGTCTTTGTTCTGCTTGTTGTTAAGGCCCTTTTCATGCATTTCAAACCCATTTGGTTGTCCGAACCTAGAGTACAAGAAGTAGAAAGAACAACACCCTTCGACCACGTTGGTCTTTCTAATTTGCTTACTGATTTTCAGAAGATCAAAGAATCGGTGTACAGAAAGAGCCCTTGGGAATATGAGCTCCTGGTTTCTCAAATCCCTGCCAAACCCGGAATATCCAGCTATCTCTTCTAAAGTGGGAGTTAGCTCAAAATCGGAGAAGCGAAAGACATTGTGAACGGGGTCTCAAAAAGTCACTAGTGCCTCAATCAAATCGTCCCGTGGTTTAATTTTCATAATATCTGTAAGGGCTCCCAAGTGCTTGGTGACCCATTTCTGCCCATCTTCTCCTAAATTATACCACCACATCTGAAGCTGAAGTGGAGCCTCGCCTACAACTGTGAATGGTGTATTCTGGACAGTGCTCATTTTGTACCTGTAGGTGGTTAAGGTTAGGTTTGACACTAGTCTCAAGAGACAGAACCAATGCACTCCTTTTGCAAAACAATCTTTTGTAAATAACTCAATTTTAAGAAAAATCAACGAGAAGGGGTGCTATTTTTGCAATTGTGACCGAAGAAAGGGTGGCTATTTTTGCAATTATGGCCCCTTCTTACTTTCAAGGATAGCTTTAGGGTCGGGGGAAGGGCATTATGGTCAAAGTGATTCCCAATTGACAGACACGTCCGTTCTTGCGAGAACAGCCCTTCAACAATTTTGAAGATGTTCTAAGGCTATTTTGACAGGAACGATTTGGGATTAACCGAAGCTGGGTCTGCTTATTTGTTTTTTTTTGAAATAAAAAAAAATACTAGACACATTTCTTTTCTTTTTTTTAGTTATTTTATAAAAATGGGGTCGAACCCTATGAAGGTTGCCTACGTATCTCACATCCGGTAAGAATTAGACCCGCGTAGTTCGTAGAAATTTCAGGAATAGGATGACACTTTTTTTTTTGAAAAATTCAAGCTTTTTTTTTTGGGATAAATACTGAAATTTTCGAAAATCGGGTAAATTTTCTCCTTCATATTTTCTTCTTTCTGGTTTTCCCTCAATATTTTTATATTTTTATTTTATTTTAGAAACCGGTCAACATGCACAAGCCAAATCAAACATAATGCGCAAGTAGCACATAAGATGCATCAAGATGGTCTTGTAATTTCGGGTATACCTGTCCTAGACAGACCCAACCCCTGTGTTGAGTCCCCAAAGTCAAATGCACATGATGCAAACAAACGTTCCTACTAGGGATCCGGCATGAGGCTATGTTATTCTAGGTTTAAATCCTAAGGGGAGTGTTTTAGACCTGGCTTACCTAAGCGGACAGCTCGAGCCGAGGTGGGGGTAATGTACCGGGAGCACGAAAGTCTACCCTGCCTAGTTACTGACCCAGCCTCGTTCTAATTGGTATGACTTCTAACAGAAAAGTGGGCCACGCGCACGTGTACACCATAAATTCAGAAGACTCAGAAGGGAGGCATAAGAAGACAATTTAATACAGTTCAAATAGTATCAAAGCGGTAAATAAGCAACAATTAGCACATTAGGCCCACAAATATCATATAATCAATAAAGCCAAGTATAAATCATCTTATAAGCTCGAATTCTGAACCCCGAACCAGAAGTTCTGGGTTCTTGTCCCCAGCAGAGTCGCCAGAGCTGTCACACCTCATTTTTCCCGGGGGAATAGGAAAGAAAGGAGTTTTTCCAATTTAAGTGACATTATTCGAAATAGAATTATTTATTTAATCAGAGTCGCCACTTGGGATAATTTCTGGTGTCCCAAGTCACCGGTTTATTTGAAATCCCAAATCGAGGAAGTTTTGAATCCGAATTACGGTCCGCGAACACAGAAGACCGGGTAAGGAATTCTGTTAACCCGAGAGAAGGTGTGAGGCACTCTCGGATTCCGTGATTTTAGCACGGTCACTTTAATCATACCTGGCTTAATTAAATTATTTAATTACTCATTTTTAGAACCTATGTACATTTACCTTTTTACCGCTTTTAATTGCTTTATTATTCGCAATTATGGAATTATCTTGAAACGAATCACGTGTACGTGTATTCGTTTTGTTTGATATGTCATGAATCATGTCACGTGTACGTGTACACAATTAATAACACTTTATTATTTTTAAGATTGTTTTGTCAAAGTTGCGCGAACGCATTCTTTGCCTTTAATTTGGGAAATCGTACCTATGTCACGCGAACGTATACATAATCACGATAATTGATTGGTTAACACGAGCCTAAAGAATACTAGCGCATTCAGAGTATTCCATTTATTTATTTTTTTTATATTTCTTTATCATTATTTTTTGTTTACTTATTTCTGCGAGTCTTAAATTAGTTCTTGACTCATCTTGCTGCCTTACAAATATTTTATTCTTACCATGCTAATTATTTTACTTCTTGCAACGATCATATATACCAAACAAGCTATAATATTTGAACAAACATATATCTCAAACTATTAATCTGTCATAAAGCAAAAAAATGATATGAAGCCATCAAACATGATATGAAACCATTCGTTTACCAAAGCACACGTCAGTATAAACAGATTCCATATTCACATGTTGATATTGTGGAAAATATAAAACTTTTATCTTACGTTCTAATAAAAAAATAAATATTTATCGAAAAATAATAATAATAATAATAATAATAATAATAATAATAATAATAATATGTGACTAAAACAAATAGCTTGTACTAAAGAATACAATCAGTTTGTCAAAATCGGATATAAAATTCTTTGAATCAATAATTTAATTTATTAAATCTATTTGACAGTAAGTACATTACCAATACAAACTAATTCCAAAACTCAGAGACCATGACTTGAATTTTATATCTAGAAGAGTAAAATAAATGTATTGAATACCGTGACCAAATATACTAGATTTACCAACGAATTCTTTAAAAATATTGTCAACTTACTAAACTTGTTTGATAAAGTCCTTTGATTAATACATTGACTTATCGAAATAATTTGATCAATTTATTAAAATTAATTAATATTATCAATCCCAAATTAGATTTACTAATTCATAACAAAACCGAGCTTTACAAACTATATAGACTTAGTTAATTGAGAATAACATGTTAACTCTCATTATATCTTGCCTCCAAATTCATAAATTAGTATAAAAGTATTTTTAACATATTAAATATGAGATACAAAAAGGAATAACAAACTTTAGCCACTTTTCTGTATCTTACCAGAGAAAAAGAAAAGATAGCAAACAAAATAGTTCTAACAAAAATTTACAAACGAATTAAAGGAAATTTTTAGACTTTAAGAAATATAAATCATGTTTAAAATATACAGAAGAGATTAAGTGTTACCTTTTGTAATATTTCACAACAAAGAAAATATTTACAATATGCTGATTTGAACCCACGAACTTAAAACCACGAAGGATACTTCGATTTTCGAATCCGAACCTTTCTTTCTTTTTTCTCTCAATCTCGTTCTCCTCTACTGTTCAAAATTTTCTCTCTTTCAAAAAAAAACTGGACTCCTCCTTTCTATTCAAAGTTTTTGTCTCCTCTTTTCAAAAAATTCACCCTCCTCTCGTTGCCTCCTTTATTTGTGAAGTGTATGGATGTTTTCTAGTGCTTAGAAAACCAGTGCTTGTGAAGTGGTGTAAGATCGTGTGCATGTTGAGGTGTGCGATCGTGTGTGTGCTTGAAAGACTTGGGGACATGGGGGTTGGGACGTGAGTGAAATGGGGGAAGTGGGGAAGTTGGGAATTGGGTAAGATCTCTTTTTATTATTATTATTATTAAAAATATGTTATTTTATTTACTTCTTTTATTTAAATAAAAGGTAAGGTAAAATACATAAATAAAAATATGAACCCACTTCTTTTAGACTAAGAAAAATATAAGGAAATTAAATATTTGCATATAATTTAAATAATACTAAGAAAAGATACCATAGCATACTTATTTGAATTCTAATTAAAAGAAACCAAATATTTTTTGTAAATTTTCTTTTCTCTTGTAAATAGAAATAAACTTAGACCCTAAGAATGTGAATATTTTTTTTTAGTTTTTAATATTTATTTTTTCAAATAAAACCTATTAAGAGTAAGATAAAAGTTTAAAATATTAAGATTAGACCTAAAAGAAATATTTTATACTAAAATAGTATAGAATTTGGGTGTGGTAAAAAAATTAGGTGTTCACAGTGGCCTTATTCAATTGTCGATAATCTATACACATCCGCATAGAACCATCTTTCTTCTTTACAAATAATACTGGTGCACCCCAGGGCGAGATACTAGGTCTAATGAATCCTTGATCAAGTAAGTCTTGTAACTGCTCCTTCAATTCTTTCAACTCCGGTGGGGCCATACGGTATAGTGGAATAGAAATGGGCTGAGTGCCCGGAGCCAAATTAATAAAGAAGTAAATATCTCTATCGGGTGGCATCCCCGACAGATCTGCAGGAAATACTTCTGGAAATCCACGAACAACTGGTACTGAGTCCATAGAAGGAACATCCGTACTGGGATCGCGAATAAGCCAAATAGGCTAGACACCCTTTCTCTACCACACGCCGAGCTTTCATATAAGAAATAACCCTACTGAAAGAATGACCAGGAGTTCCTTTCCACTCTAACCGAGGTAATCCCGGCATGGCTAGGGTCACTATCTTGGCATGATAATCCAATATAGCATGATAAGGGGACAGCCAATCCATACCCAAGATGACATCAAAATCTACCATATCAAGAAGTAGAAGATCTACACTAGTCTCTAGATTACCAATAGTAACCACACACGAACGATAGACATGATCTACTATAACAGAGTCTCCCACCGGTGTAGATACACACATAGCACTCAGAGAATCACAAGGCATAACCAAATATGAAGCAAAATAGGAGGACATGTAGGAATAAGTAGATCTTGGATCAAATAGAACTGAAGCATCTCTATGGCAAACAGAAATAATACCTGTGATCAAAGCATCAGATGACTCGGCCTCAGGCCTAGCTAGAAAAGCATAAAATCAGGGTTGGGCCCCACCACTCTGAACTGCGTCTCTGGGATGGCCTCTAACTGGCTGGCCTCCACCTCTAACGGTCTGACCTCCACCTCTAATGGCCTGACCTCCACCTCTAGCTGCTAGACCCCTACCTCTAACTGGATGAACAGGCGGTGAAGCAACTGGTACTGGTATGATGGCACGTGAATCCTGCCGAGATCTGTTATTCGCCAATATAGGGCAATACCTCATGATGTGACAAATGTTCCCACACTCATAACACCCATCCTGATGCTATGGTTGCTGAAGCTGAAGCTGACCCAAATGGGTCGGATAACCGTTGTAGTAACTCTAGAGTGGCAGTGCACTGATAGGAGCTGAATGTTCACTAAATGTTGGCTGCCCAGAGTAATGCATAATAGGACCGTGACTCCCTGAAGTACCGGGAGATGCATGAAGTGCTGAATGAAATGGTATAGGGAGGATGACCCCTACCAAATTTACCCCTACCTCCACATGAGGCACCATCGAAACCAACGAACTGACAAGGCCTCTTATCAGACCTCTACCCTCTCTCATGTGCAAGAACCATCTCGATCCTCCTCGCAACATTAGCAGCCGCCTGAAAAGAAATCTCACTTCCGGTCTCCTTGGCCATCTGCAGCCTGATAGGGTGAGTGAGTCCCTTAATAAATCTCCTCACTCTCTCTCCCTCGGTAGGTAGTAAAAGGAGAGCATGACGGGCCAAATGCACAAAACGGGACTCATATTGAGTAACAGTCATAGTGCCCTGCTGTAGACGCTCAAATTACTTTCGGTAATCCTCCTCAGTGTGATAGGAAGGAACTTCTCCAGAAATAACTGAGAGAACTGCTCCCAGGTAAGTGCAGGCGATCCAACTGGTCTAGTCAATGTATAATCCCTCCACCACCTCCTGACGGAACCCGTCATCTAAAATACAACAAAATCAACCCCATTAGTCTCAACTATACCCATGTTCCGCAGCACCTCAAGGCAGCGTTCTAGATACTCATGTGGGTCCTCAGAAGGTGTACCACTAAAGTGAACTGGGAAGCGCTTAGTAAACTTATCCAGTCTCAATAAGGCCTCAAAAGACATGGCGGCCGGGCCTATCACCGGTCTGTGCCGCAACAACTAGCTGAACTATCCCAACTGGCAGGGCTACTGGAGCCTAATTCTGAGGAGCTATCTACTATAGAGATGGAGTAGTGGGAGTTTGTGCTCCTCCCCCAGCCTGTGAGACGGCTGGCACCACAAGAAATGTACCATTTTGGGCCACGTCCTACATAAGACTCACCAACCGGACTAGAGCGTCCTGAAGCACTGGAGTGGCTATGAATCATTCCGGGACCTGAACTGGTCCAACTGGTACATTCTGAACTGGAAATTCCTCCTGAAGGTCCACCTGAGGTCCTACAACAGCTGCAGCTGCTCGAGCTCTGGACTGAGCTCTACTTCGGCCTCTGCCTCAGCCTCTAGCACGACCTTGTCCTCAACCTCTACCCCTGGCCATGGTTGCCACCGGGGGCTCTGGTCTCTGTCCATCGGTAGATGTATTATGTGTTCTCACCATCTGCGAGAGGATAAAAGTAGAATGGTTCAATCACCGATGATAGAATAAATTCGCACGACAGAATAAGAAAGAAGTGATATTGTTCCTAAACTTCATTGCCTCTG